>NC_091132.1:95289605-95589605 GCF_040183065.1 Periplaneta americana
AAAGGACAAATTTGAAGTTTATATTCACGTATGCATACATACCTAATATTCTAGATGTGGGGTCAATGTTTTCGCACATTTTCAAAGGTACCTTCTTCTGTTTCAATGCACTTTTGCGCTCGGGCATGAATCACGCTCATCGCTCGGGAGAGTTGCACGTGGCTGTTCTTTATGCGGCATGCAGCATCCAAAATACGGTCGAGTAGCGGTTCTCTCGTTTTCACCTTCCTTTGGTGTACCAAGTCTTTCATCCAACCCCATAGACAGTAAATACTCTTCGATATGGTACGCTTCTGTTCGGAAAGCGTTCATATTCAGCGACGGCACGCAAGGAACTCCATCGCCAAACCATAAACACACACAATATCGGTGTATTCTGCAGTCGAAAATTTATAAGGCATCTTGAAAAACACAACTTAACACTTCCGATAACTGTACCTGTATAACTACTGTACTGTAATTAGCTCACTGCACTGCTGTGAACTGATAAGCGATAGGCTTGTGTATCTCTAGAGACGTGCACAACCAGTTACAAAAAAATAGAAATTATATATTGCTATTGAACGCCTGACGCTGTAGTCAGTGTGCAAAGTTCTTCCATCTCGCTGAGTGTGTCTATGTTCGGTTTAACGAATATTCGAGTTGTTTCTCACTCTTTGTGGGCGGACGGCAAAGGCAGACCACGAGTTCCAAGGGCTCAATCAATCAATCCAATCAACCAATCAATCAATCAACCAATCAATCCATCCATCGACTCATTGATTGATTTATTGATTGATTGATTCATTCATTCATTCATTCATTCATTCATTCATTCATTCATTCATTCATTCAGGTATTACAGTTTGTATCGTCAAGAGCAAAACATTATCTTCTTAAAAATTATTTATTAATGAAATAATGCATCTGCTTAGGGTAATTAGAAGGCATCAACAACTACTGTTTAGAGGTATGTATTATTTTGAGTTTAAAGTGTAAACGTACAATAGAACGTATGTACTTATTTTTATTTTATTTTGTAAGTAACTGTAATTTATTTCATTCTTGCATTTCTATACACACCAGATTTCATATTATGCATTACACTTATTTCCTTTGTTGTTACCGGTGTCCATTTGTTCATCTGTATTATATTAGTGTAATAAAGTGTAAAATCACTTGTAGGCCTATATTAAGCAAATACATTTTGTAAATTACACATGGTAAATTTTCTTCAATTGTTACTCCGTTTGTGTACTCAGAAAAAATTGCCAGTGTCCTGTCTAGCCTGCAAAACAACAGGGGCAACCGGTTGAAATTCGAACATTTGGTCGGATGCTCTACCTCAGGGATGTCGAACAGAGCTCTCGAGCTGTGAACTGCAGAGCCTTCACTCCTCCCTTACCGTTCAACGGTTGAACACAGGTAGCAGGCAGTCCGGCCGAATGTTCGTAAACAAAAGCGAAACTGCGGCGGCTGGTACTTTGATAACTTTTATACATCTTATCAATTGATTAGGAACTCAGTTTAGATTTGCACTTGATGAACTGTGATAAACAAAGAATGTAGCCTACCTGAGGACGAATTATGATATAATAATAATAATAATAATAATAATATCATATTTAAAATATCAACTTGGTCTGTATATGCTGTAGCAGTTCAACTTCAAGTTCAAAAACGTAAACTATTTTGATGCATAAAATTAATTACTTTCAGCGTAACTTGAGATTTGTTCATAGTTTTTGTTATAGATTCAAAAATATCTTCTCCGCGAGTTCGATCCTTTAGTGAAATGACATCTACAAGATCACCATGAACATTGAAATCTGAATCGACACTAATGAATATACTGTAGCTAGCTGCGCCGTATCTTTCCGGTCGGTAGTTATCTCCTATTTATGATACGTGCTCTGCAAAAATATTACGAGACAAACATATAGATTTAAAATCATTAACTTATTCCGGACATGTCCCTTTTGCAACAGGTATGAGACAGCCTTTCACAAATTCTCCGTCAGTAAATACGAGTAGCTTTGAAGCCTTTGCAATAATATCACAAATTTTGTAGCTAGCACGAAGCAAGCTCGTTTTACTAACACTCGATGATGATGGGAGGTTTTCTGAATTCAATCTTGATTTTAATTCTTCTACAGTCTTTTCACAAGTGAAACTGGATAACTTTTCTGATCCTTAAGCTTCAGCATGACGTGTAGAATTAAAATGCCTTTTAATATTATGATGGCCAATGTATCCAAGTTCCTTTCTACATATTAAGCAATGTACCTTTCCGTCCTTTAAGATAAATAAATATTTATCCATCCACTCACTATTGAATCGTCGTTCCATATCCATACCAGCAGCCAGAGTTGATAAACACATTGCGTACAGAACACTGCTACAGCGAGCTGACTGGCTGTCGTTTCAGCTCAGGTACGGTAGGAAACAGTATTAATCGTTTCACAGTTTGCGAGCGCTGTTCGACATCCCTGCTCTACCTTGACGGATGCTGTCTAACCGTTTGTAACCCCTATTCTGCAGATCTCTAATAAGTCAACATTGTTTGTTGTTCAATAAACTATCTGAAGACATAACTATCATAAGTGACACCAATAAGGTATCACTCATGAGGCAACTATTCCAGGAGATAATGAGTAGGATGGCCAGTTTATTTTCCTCTCCATTGCATTTATCGCTGACTAGTAACATAGTTCACTAATCAGACTTAATATTGATTACAAACAAATTGTTTTTCCTCTGACACATATCGTCAAGTGAGATGTACTGCCTGATAATAGATGTACAGTTACCCTGAAAAAGAATGAGACGATTCTTGGTCGTCGGAAGTTAAAGTTCTACAGCGCGGTTCACTCGATATCGACGTAGGGATACATAACATGACAGATAGTACAAGAATTGTTACAAGGACCACAACAAGGACAAGGACCAGAATAAGGATCACGAAGAAGACTGCCATTTAAGGCCAGGATTTCACAACATAGCTCGAGTCCCAAAATATCATTGCTTCACTGTACCGAATGGCAAATGCCTGCTAAGGGATCTACATTCTGGACTGCTGCTATCACTGTCATGTCTCGGTAGCTCATATAGTAGCGTGCCGGTTCCATTGTATAACCGAAACGTCTCGTGTTCGATTCCAGGTAAAACTTTTTTTTTATTGAGGTGTAATTAATTTGTTCAGAGTTCCTCGACTGTCTAATTTGTCGAAAAATATGGAATAATTTATGCCCAATTTCTGGGTCTTACAAGTGGGCTGAACCTCGTCAAAAAAATAAATCTTACTTGGAAGTTAAAAGTATTCTTCCTCAAACAAAAATCATAAGAAACAAAAAGAGACCTGTTAACTTAAAATCTTGTCCACATGCCATCAGCTTCTATTACAGCTCTAAGTCGATCCGGCATGGATGTCACGAGAT
Source organism: Periplaneta americana (assembly GCF_040183065.1). Lineage (NCBI taxonomy): Eukaryota > Metazoa > Arthropoda > Insecta > Blattodea > Blattidae > Periplaneta > Periplaneta americana. The sequence continues at coordinate 95,293,022 of NC_091132.1, forward strand.
TGTGGAATAAGTTCTGATCCCCGGCGAGATCTTCCCAGGTGTCAACAACTTGATCCCACAATTCGTCTCGATTTCGAGGGCGTCGGTGGGCATAGGTAGCTATCCTTCTCTTTTTCAATTCCGCCCATAAATTTTCGATGACATTCAAATCAGGTGACTTCGGAGGCCAATTAATGATTTCGATCTCGGGTCTCCTTTGAAACCATCTTTGAATGCTTGCAGCATAGTGCACGGGATGGTTATCCTGCTGGAAGAGCAATGTTCCTTCGGGAAAACGTTCTCGGGCGGAGGGAAGGAATATATTTTCCAGAATGTGCTCGTAAGTTTCCGCATTAAACCGGCCATCGATGCGTTCTATAACGCCAGGTCCATCGTAAGACATCCACCCCCAACACGATATGCTAAAGCGCCCCGATCTTTCACGTCGGTGCACATAGCGCTGATCATGTCGGAGACCATCCTCACGATAGACACGGACAGGACCTTCGTAATCACTCGAGATGGTTGTTTCGTCGGAGAAAATTACATTTCTCCAATCGAAATCCACTCCATTTGCGCAGCCCTCCGGCTCCTAATACCGCGGTTCCTCAACCTGCTGATCACAGTCTGTGAAGAGCCGGGAAAGTTAGATGCTGCTCTTATTTCGTTAGCAGTCAGAAAGGGGTCCTGTCGAACTGTCTCGAATAAAAGAGCATCCTCTTCCAATGAAGAAATCCGCGGACGCCCAGGAATAGGGCGATTTTCGACCTCCCCAAAATTTTGGTAACGATGAACCCATCTCGCGGCTGTACTTCCAGGAACACCGACCAAACGGCCAGCAGATCTAGCCCCATATCCAGCCTCAACTAGAGCTATAACTCGCTGTCTCATGTCACGTCGGTTCGCCATTACGATGAGAAATGAGAGATGACGATAATACTTTAGTGTAGACAATGACTATTTAACATGATATAGAATTATTGAAATAAGAGGCATCTTGCATAGTAAGAGTTAATAAATCAACCCTAAATTAAATATCTAAATAACAGGATATAACAGGAAGTCCAATTGTTGCGAAACTAATCAAATTAAATCTAATTACATTAAATAAACAAACCCCAAGTTATGACACCACATTGCTACAGCTAAATTGTATGTTATTAACATAAGCATTGAATAGGTCCGTGGTTGTGCGTTGGACGACAAAACCAAACATCGAAAGTTCGAATCTTGCCGAGAGGAATGTAACTTCTTGCTTTTTATAATGTAAATCAGACTTATAACTACAATCATTCATATTTCTTACATTATTTATTAATATTTATAGCCAACATTGAATTTGTAAAGAAAAGACTTTAGAAATCTCATATGGAATTTGTGATCTGTAGTGACATAAACATAGATTATCTCTCGGAACTTTTCCGTAAAAGTAAATTAAATTCACTCCTTGAAACTGGAAACCTTATTCGTAGGGTCATTTTCCCATAGCATACAAGCTGAAGTAACACAGCCATTGATAAACGTTTTGTACACAGAAGTAGACTGAATTCCTATTCGACAGAACCTATAATCAATGGCTTGTCTGACCATGATAAACAAATCCTATGTGTTTCCAATGTCACTGAACAATTTCAAAATATTAATTTAAAAACTAAGAAAGGATCGTAATTGCTGTATCTAGTGATTATTTACATTTATGTCTACAAAATGAATCTTGGAAAAACATATATGATACTGGTACTACTGATATTAAGAGTAAATATATTGAATTTTTCACTTAATTTCATAATCACTTCAGTGGATGTTCTCCACTCAATGTTGTGAAAAAATTCAAAGGTTAAAACATGTAGATAACGCAGGGACTTCAGAATCTCATGTATTAAAAAGAAGAATCTATATGTAATGAGTTGCAATGTAATGATCTTCATGTTCTTAAATACTGCAAGAAGTACAGTGTAATTTATCAAAAATTATGAAAGAGGGAAATAGAATATATTTGAGTAGAAAAGTACAAAATTCAGATAATGCAATTAAACCTATTCGTAATATTATTAAATTTAAACTTGTAGATATCCTAAGAAAGAAAATATTTTTTCATTAAAACCAATGATTATAAAGTAGAGGATCCCAAATCTATTGCAAATTCTTTTAACGTATTATAGTATATAGTACAGAAATATTATTGACAACTTAAACATTCAAGATTTTGCAAAAGATACTGCAATTGGTTACTTAACAGATGTATTTAATAATTATTATTAATATATGTAATTAGTCAATAACTGCAACAGTGCTTATACATTCAATCATAACATGAATAAAATTGAATGCAAACACGTAGATAAAATAGTTAAAATTAACTGCAGGGGTGAGAATGAAATAATCCAAAGCCATACTTTTAACAAAAATTGTTTTTTGCGAGTGCATTTCTTACACATATGGGAAAGCTATTAATAAATTATTGTAATAATTACTCAACAAATGACATAGCCTAAGGACTCTAAAACTTTGTAAAAGTTTGTCTATTATTATATATTTTTTTTAATTTCATTTTAATTGTTAGTTTTTAATATATATGCATTTACATTGTATATATGTGTGTGTATAAATGCATTCATTAGATTAACGGTTATAATATTATAACTTGTAATTTTGTATTGTTTTCGATCATTAACACTTAATCTCAGGACTTTGTAAAACTATATTTCAACGTGACTTAGCTATTTCAACGTTATTTAGACAAAAAAAAATTGTTGTGTAGACTAAGAATCGAACTCGCACTCTTCTACACAACACGCAGAAGTCTTACCGTCTGAGCTATGGAAACGACATGAAAGCTTTCCTTTCTGTGCGGAGTGTCGATCTAGTCATGAAGGTCCATTGTCGATTTAACTACACGATTTATGTATATATTTATCTTTTATTTACGTAATATTATCATATTTTTTGCAGTTTTTTAATTGAATTTCGGAGCGATGCTAGTAACAAACCAAATAGCCTGAATTTAAGTAACTCAATATTCGTTATCTTGTGTATCGGTGCTCTGGTCTCCGATCATGCGCAGTGTCGTACATCTGAGACTTAGGAATATTCAATCGTCTCATCCTTTTCCAGGGAAACTGTACATATCAGCCAGAACGTGAATCAGAGGCAATGACAACATTAGCGTATTAAAAAGCAGCTAGTCTGCTTTATAGATCGTTACTGACACCTGGAAAGTGAACGACTAATTAATCTTTTTCTTAGTGTACCCTATGGGTATCATCAATGCCAGAACTGCGAACATAGGCTATCTTGGAAGTCAAACTGTTTGGTCCATTGACTGCGTAGGAGCGCTAAACAAGTGGCTGTGATCGTGTTAATGACGGTGGGACTGGTGACCTCAGCCAAATTGTCTTCACCGCACGATTCCTTGAATTATAGCCCACCCATTCGCAGCGCGAATCAAATGGCCCACTGTGACTGCTAATATCAGTGTTCCGAGAAGTGATTCTGTCCCGTATCGAATTAAATTTTATCCTGAAATTGTAGTCAATTTTGATGTCGGGGACGATTGTGAAAACCCTATGTAGAACTCCTTTCCACTTCCTCTCTTCCGCCGGTTTCACTTTAGTAAATCCCACACCGCACAGTTTTGAAAGGTCTCATATTATACATTCCGACTGTAAATTGAGAAATTACTGTTCTTGTATACCCTATCACTCGTATAATTTATAGCAAGGCACAATATATAGGACTCAAAGTTATCAACAGGCTTAGCGGTTCTTAAGCAGTTAGCATCAAGTTGTTTACATTGAAACTATTACGTCAGTACAAAGAATTCAAACACGGTAGATAAGAGTGACTGAAGGCATGTAATCAAGTAAACAAGCGGCGAATGGTGTGTACAATCGGGTTAATAAACAACAGAAACATAGTATTACATCGACTATACTAAATGATACCACATCTTTACATATTTGGTATGAACTTATTTGCAACATATGCAATATATAAGTTATAGATCAGACCTGCAGTACTGTAGCTCCTCAGAGCGACTGCCTTAGTACCCCTTCTTATCCCACCCACCTTTTCTACCAGTGCGGTCATGGCGTTGTAGTTACGCTCGGCTGCATCAACATTCATTCTCGCGGCGGCAGGTATACAATACACTATCAAGAATTACAAATGAACAGATAAAATCCTTAGAAAGTAAGAGAAAAATGAATCAGGGAAATAAATAAGTTGAAAGACATGTAAAATAAATTTTAAAATGTATGTGTGCATATTATGTAAGAAGGTTTACCTACCTATATATATATATATATATATATATATATATATATATATCGCACTATTACTAGTAAAGCCGATTAAGTCCATTTTTTGTGTAAAATAAATTAAGTACAGTCCCCGACTTGTCTTTCCGTGCTCTGTATTCTACTAAAATGAAATAAGTCCGAAATGTTGCTTGCAGGCAACAAACCAATTACTTTATTTGAAGAATTTATTTTGATTTTTCGTGCATTAATACATTTTTAATTCCTGTTTTTACAAAACTTGCATTATTGGTCTTAATTGGTTTTACTACTGTAGTAATAGGACGATAAACTGTACGTTGATAAGTGATAAGTGAGTGATAGCTATATGACAGGATGTCAATGCTGTTATTCAACATTGTAACGCACTCCAGCTAAATAAATAAATATATAAATAAAAATAAATTAATAAATATATAAATAAATACACAATACGCATACTGCAGTTTAAAGAGAATTGGAACATGGCAAAATCTAAACCCGTGAAGAAATACTACTTCCAAAGGAAATGGGAATATGTTTATTTTGTTGTTGACTTCCAAGATAAGTTCGCAGTTCTGGCAATGATGATACCCATAGGATATACTAAGAAAAAGATTAATTGGTCGTTCACTTTCCAGGTGTCAGTGACGATCTATAAAGCAAATTAGCTGCTTTTTAAAAGGCCTATGCTAATGTGACATTACCTCTGATTCAGGTTCTGGCTGATATGTACATCTATTATCAGGCAGTACTTACATCTCACTTGACGATATATGTCAGAGGAAGAACAATTTGTAATGCATATTACGTCTGATTAGTGAAATATGTTACTAGTCAGAAATATAATTATGCAATGGAGGAGAAAATAAACTGGTCAGCCTACCCCATCATCTCCTGGATTAATTGCCTCATGAGTGATACCTTATTGTTGTCACTTATGACAGTTATATCTTCAGACAGTTGAGTGAACAACAAACAATGTTGACATATTAGAGATCTGTAGAATAGGGCTTACAACCGGTTTTCATTCGACCGGTCAGACAGCATCCGTCAAGGTAGAGCATCCGACCGAATGTTCGAATTTCAACCGGTTGCCCCTGATGTTTTGCAGGCTAGACAGAACACTGGCACATTTTCTGAGTACACAAACAGAATAACAATTGAAGAAAATTTCCCATGTGTAATTTAAAAAATATATTTGCTTAATATAGGCCTATAATTGATTTTATACTTTATTACACTAATTGCTTGTTTACTGTGACCCATCCAATTTATTTCTACTCGTCATTTCAATATTAAACCACGTTTCAACAAAGCCCATATTAAGAATTATGGAATTCACAAACTTTCGGGTAAGTTCATTATTACGAACTGTATATTGATTATTTATTTATATACTGTTAAATTAAGGACGTCACTCGTGTTCATTTTGAATTGAAATTAATAATGAGTTTCAAGGTTCATTACTTAAATGCTATAAATTTATGTTTCCGTAGGAGATGATAGGAGGAGAGTTTTCGAAAATCTAAAGCAGGTTAAGTGCAAAGAAATCTCAAAGAAACTACCGACAGGAAATCTAGCATAATTGTAAACCTTGAAACGAGAAACGAAACGCATTATAAATACAATGAATTTATTACAATCCTTTTTGAAAATTACATGACGCCACTGATGGACTTTGCACGGGCAGAGAATGTAAACAACTCTATTCGGAAGTCGATCATCCCGAATAGAAGTGCAGTGAGGCTGACGTCATATTTCCCCTACTTACGGGTTCTGCAGGCCTCTTATAGACAATACATACAATACTTACAATACAGTATGTATAATATGAACAGTATTGCATTATTAATAGACACTATATTTACAATATTAATACATAAAAATTTGTATTTTTAGAGGTAGATATTTATTCTCAGTTGCTGTCATGCATGCATCCGTTACAGTGAAGAACAATGTTTCACTTACATAAAAAAGTACTTTTTCAAAGGCATATTTTAAATATCCCTTCCATATTGTCGTTTTACTTACCAAGTTCCTTTTTTGTTTATTTTTTCATGAAACTTTTAAAACATGGATTTTTGTAATTTATTTAACGGGATATTAGCCCATACCATTATGTGGAATAACACTGAAAAAAATTCGGATTATATGTTTGGATTTACGGCAGAGAGAATTATTCCCTCCCGTTCGTTTGGACCCAAAATTGAATTTGTTGACGATGTCTTTTGCCACGGCAATGCTGTTCAGTATTACATTTTTTGTTCTCTCTTATTTCTGAATTACACAGTTTGCATTCCATCATATCGTTGTTAATAGAGAAATAATTAGGATCGAATTCTTCAACATATTGCGTATTGTTTTATATTTTGCTTATATATTCGAACTTTCCACTATCCACTATCACTAGACTACTAGAATATGAGACACGGAAAAACCTTCACTTGAGGACAGCAGCACAATGTTTGATTGCAAACATCAACAGACTGTGCACGGGGAGCGGATTGTTTGTAGCTTGCGACGTCGCTATGTATGGTCTAGTAACAACATAACTTCATTCTTTGTTAATGATTAAGAACCCCTGAGCCTGGCCATAAGAATGGATCGAGCGTGTTCAAATCTCGATCTGTTAAAATTAAATTTCTACTGGGCAAAGACGTTCCTTATGGTCAGGAAACAAAACTTGTTGCCCGATGAAACAGGTTTGCTATTCCTTTACTATAGGTGTAGATACGGGTTTGTTTACTTAGCGTGAGTAGAGTCATTGTCAGCGGTGGAAAGGGATAGACAGAGACCACAGATTTCCACATAATGACTTCAAGTGAATAAAGAATAAATATAATAATTTCTAATAGTGTAGGGGAGTCGGTAGGCACATTAGTTAATCATTTCAATTTGGATTTAAAGATTGAAACATAGGAATTATTTAAGCATGCCAGTAAACAAGTGATTCAGAAAATTGAAAAATACGAGCTTCACGATTCATATTCATTGTCTGTAAATTTAAATGACTTATTCAACGCAGCAAATATTGTACAGATAAATGTTAATAATGTTAATGCACTCACAGAAAGGATTACAACAATGAGTTCCTTCAAGGATGTAAAAAGTACTGATTGCAGTGTAGCATTTCTCACTTTGAAAGAAATAGTTTTGAAGCAATCCTGCAACACTTTCAATGTTAAAGTTGACGTAATTGAGGCATTACGAGCTCTCTGCCCGATACGAAAAGATAAAATTACTCGTACATGCTATCTACTGTACGTCCAAGTAGTTTTGTCGCAGGGTCGTAGAAAGGAGGGGAGGGAAATCACGTGACAGTTAATTACTTAACTAGGTCCTTTTATTTAAGTTATTTTAAACAGTTGTATAATATTACGTAGACGTCCAATTCGTAACAGAAATTAATGTTTTCAGGAAAGAGCTAAGACAACCCAGCCACTAGCCTTACAAAGGGGCGAGCAGAAGCGGGTGGGGGAAACCGGGATGCGACATAGGCAAACGGACGATAGTACCCATGCGAAAAAATGATTCAATATTTAAAGCTCTTTCGTCACTAAAAAAACGCGAACATATTTCTGGAACGTACTATACTCACTAACTGTTTACTATAACCGTAAGGCAACTTTGACTGCATACGCGGCCTTGGTTCAGTGTAGAGAACGGTTGGAAGTTTACTAGTAGAGGGGGTGGGAGTGAAGTACATTCAAAAACTCGGGTACAATTAAAATTGAAGTTAAAATAAAATGATGTCCCTGTATTACTATCAGAATTCCACAAATGAACGCCTAAGCTTGCCTACCACCACAGCCTATAATTCAACGCATAATGCGAGACTCCTATCTGACCAGTCCCTACAGTAGTTCAGTTGGCATGCTATGACCGCAGACCCAAGTTCAAATTTCGGCGATAGCTGGACAAAGTCAACCTCGTCATTCCACCAACACTAGCCACTATTTCCTTCATTATCATGTTCCTTTCGAAAAGTATGGTATCTCCAGTGTTTGTATGACTTCAGAGCCACCTCGGCCGAGGCAGATTTTCTCGCAGTTTGTTTGTTCAAAATTGATAGATGGCAGTGATAGACGACATAAAGTACTGCATAAAGAGGCTAAGAAGTCCCCCTCCTAGTAGATCTATGAGGAAAGACAGATCGCCACCAGAGGCACGGTATATGGTTTAGAACAGACCTGCACAAACAGCGCTCAACGAGCGCGCGCGCTCCTTCGGAGCAGGAGAGCGGTGTTTACCTCTCGCCGAAACGGAGAGGAAGATACGTCGGAATGACATAGACTTGCTATAGGTAGAGGAGAGGGAAACGACACAGTTATCTAGTGGAGTGCAGTGTGTAGGCCTATTCTCAGTAACTGTTTCACGTTGCTTACCTACTGCTATATACAGTACAGTATGGAGGAATCTAAAAGACGGAACATAACATTTAACATTTAACGATTTACAGCTCGAGCTTATTGATCTTCAATGTGACCTAAGGGCTAAAGATCGTTTGTATAATACTACTAGCCTGGTTGAGTTTTACAAGACTAAACATTAGCAATAATATCCACGACTACACAGGCTGGCTGTGAAAATGATTGCTATGTTTGGCTCAACATTTATATTTGTGAGCAACTGTTTTCTATAATCAACTTTAATATAAAGGCAGACATCGAACATTTGTAACTGATGTTTCATTATGATCAGTAGGCTACTGTTCCTTTCAGCTGCCAACAGCATAAAACCTCGTTTTGATGTACTGATAAATAAAAATATAAAATGATATTGTACATTTAAGTAGCTATAGAATTTCTATTACTTCTGTAAAATAAAATTTCTTTATTAAGTAATAATAGTCCAAGATAGTTTTGCAAACACTGAACGGGAATTCATTTCATAAGCACTCGTAATAGTACTTCCTTTTGTGTACATGTTGTATGAGATCCACCCCTTCTTCCAGTCCACCCTTATACAGAGCGCAGCTAATATCTGCATTCCGCTCATGAGCTGTGAGCCGGCTCGGAGAGCGCAAACCTTGTGCAGGCCTGGTTTAGAACCAGTGTTGCTCATCGGAGTGACTACTACCGCGGAGGAATCGGAGATTACGAATAAAGCTCTCCACCGGTGATCTCCGATACTACCGTAGGTGGAACAGGGGACATACGGAGGGATGCGGGGGTTCGGAGCGAAGCGACAGTTAGCTCAAGGACGACTTTGTGAGCGAACTTACTCTAAGGGTGGTGGAACTTCGAATTTGTTAGACCATTTGAAGCGATCGCACAATCGCGAACTTGATGAAAACAATTACGCAAAACATTTGATATGATTTATTTTTAAATTGTTTTAGTGCTATTGTTCCCAAAGGCTTACAGTCTAGGAAAGTCTTGAAATTTCGAGGCAATAAAAAACATATGAAATATTTACAAGACGACTTGAGTTATAGTTTGTTGTTTAGACAACTTGAGTTATATTTTACTGTTTGGATTAAAATACTTCTGAATGAAACTAAAGAAACATGAGGTAATAATATAATTACAATTATTCTTAAGTTGATATCCGCTTATATTTTTATTACAGAGAAAGAGTGGCGCGTTTTAGAAGAGGCAGTTCAAATACTGACACCCTTTAACACAATGATCACAATCCTGTCCGGTGAAGAATCTGAATAAATTATGTTTGACAGTAAACTTTAACCCACTGATAGCCCACCTTCCTTTTGTTCCATTTTGAAGCTCCCTTAATATATTTTACGTTAAACTAAACCGATTGGAATAATAATTGACAAGCCCTGTTTGCGATTAAACGAGAGTTTCTAGGAGAATTAAAGTATAAATGTTTACATTAGCTACTGAAAAGCTTTACTTCTGCGTTAGTTTTGCAGTTAGATTGAATGTTATTAATTTGATCAATGACATAAAACTAATACGTCTTTCCACATATACTATGAATTTCAAAACTAGAAAAGAAATCTGTCAGCTAACGTAGCACTTTAAGCAAAAAAAAAAAAAAAAAAAAAAAAAAAAAAAAAAAAAAAAGTCTAAGAAAGAGAGAGAGATTAGCATAAAAGAGAGAATATACAACAACAAATTACAACTTATTTTAAAAGATACGCGGACGTCAGCGGACTCGATTCACTACTTGATCCGATTAAAGGAATGCTCAGCGGAAAGTGTATGTCTGCGCCACAGCACATATACAACCTGCGCGGCATCAATTGGAGGTAACCGGAGGTCTCCGATTGAAAGCGTGCAAACAACCGCTCCGGAGAAAACCTAATCATAAGCAGCACTATTTAGAAGGATGTAGAGACGAATGCGTAGTGTAGCGGATGATGGGGCCAGATTAACCCCTTAACGCTTAAACAGATCGGCAGAGAACTCATTCCATTACGGGTGCATAAAAATCACCTTTAGGCTACAGTGAATATGGATACTCCATGTTCTGTCCGATACACGTACACTACTAACACAAGAATGCAACTTGCAAACGTGATAATTTAGTGAAGTCAATACTAACTTGCAAGGTTTGAAAATGAACTCCAGCAAAACTAGGTTGTAGGCCTAAACCCTCCTTTAATGTTTCATAAGTTACTTTATTTTTTTTATTCAGTATTTTATAAAAGACCACTAAGAAGAATTAGACTTTGATATTTTGACAGTCTGAAGGAGAAACTACAAATATTGAAAATTTACAGCATAACTGGAAAATTGCTTATTAGGGCAGGGTGCACTGGTACCCACTATATTGTAAACTCAGCAGCCAGGAGCTTTCATAGGTGATCATATTAATAATAATAATAATAATAATAATAATAATAATAATAATAATAATAATAATAATAATAATAATAATTCAGTATTTTAAACATCAGAATTGTATTAACACTTTTATATTACATTTCGCATATATTGAAATAATAATCTTATATCAGGCAATGAAATTTATAGTTTTATGTAGACGAGATTTAGGCTAAGTCTAAATTTATGTACCATTTAATAAAATAATATAAATACATATATTATATTTTTAAATTAAATATTAAGGTACAAAACACAAATTTTATTGGGAGTAGTAAGACTTAGCTGTTGTAGGTCTCCTTCAAGTTTATTAGTCTTAGACATTGGTCATTTATCTATCTTCACGTAGAGCTAAATGTGGATGGTGAGAGAAATGAAACAAGAAGAATACGAGGAGAACAAGGAGCATATAAGTGTAACTGGAAGACGAGAACAAGAAAAATACAAGGAGAAGGGGGAGGCAAGGAGGAAAAGGTAGAGGCAAAGAGAGAAAGGGAAATACATAGATAACGAGGGGAATATAAGGAGTATAAGGCGAAGAAAAATAGAACAAGGGGAAGACATGGGATATAAAAGAACAAAGAAAACACAAGGGGAATACAAGGAAAACAAGGATAATACATTAGACTTATTAGTGTTAGAAAAATATATTAAATAAGGAGAACAAGGCGAAGATAAGGAGAACAAGGACAAGTGGAATACAAGTAAAATAAAAGTAATACAAGGATAACAAAGGGAAAGGAGAACAATTTAAATACAAAGAGAATAAATAGAAGACAAGGAGAACAAGGGATGGCAAGGACAAGAAGAGGGTTACAAAGAGAACAATGAGAACAAAATGTTAACAGGGTGAATAGAGTTACATTTTTATGCGACGTTCTACTCGTATTCCCAAGTTACCCTCCCCCATACCTAGTGAAAAGAAATGAGCAATTCTACGTCAACGAGGGGAATACAAAGAGAACAAGAGGAAGACAAGGAGAACAAGGGGAAGACAAGTAAATCAAGTTGAAGACAAGGAGAACAAGGAAAACAAGAGGAACAAGAGAAAGGCAATATGAACAAAGGGAAGTAAAGGAGAACAAGGGGAAGACAGAGAGACCAGGAGGAAGACAAGAAGAACAAGGAGAAAGAGGGGAAGACATAGAGAACAGGAGGAAGCCAAGAAGGAGAAGGGGAAGATAAGGACAAGTGGGAGATAAGAACAAGGAGAACAAGGGGAAAAGAAAAATAACGTGAAGACAAGGAGGACAAGAAAGAAGGAGGAGTAGAAGACAAGTAGGGCAGAGAAGACGAGGAGAACAATGTAGAAAGACAAAAAGAAGGAGAAGACTAGGAGAACAAGGGGAAAACAAGCAGAAGAAGGGTAATACAAGATACGGAGGTTTCATTTTTATGTGATTGTCAATTCCCAAGTTACTGTATTCCTCCCCATACCTAATGAGGAGAAAGGTGTAGTGCACGTAAAAATGTTACAAATCACAGTACTTACGTCCTATCGAGTGTGCGGAAGCGATAATCAAGATCGGAGTTTCTTTCCCTTCACTCTCACTAGAGTTGCTTCTCGACTAACAATAAAAGAGCTCACAAGTCATCGGTCAGTCCTTAAGTTTGCCTGCAATAATTTTTTGTTTTAGTTATATGATCACATAATTTTTATATTACTGTATTATAACGACAGGTTACAATGTAGTTTAATGGATGCGTGCCTTGCGATAAAACAATAGGCAATTAAATTCGATTTGGAGTCCGGCAATCTCCAACTGTCGGGCTGCGCCATTCACTTGACTAATGCGTGTTAGTTCTGCGTACATTGAAGGGTTAAAAAAAAAAAAAAAAAACACACACACACACAGTTCAAGAACATAAATTTTCAGGAGAAACAAAAAACTATTTGACATGGATGTTGTTGACACTTCAAGTATGAAATACATCATGCCATTTCTAAAGGTGTTGTTTTATTTAGTTGGTTATTTAACGATGCTGTATCAACTACTAAGTTATTTAGCATCGATTTATTTATTTTATTGTGTTATTTTACGACGCTGTATCAACATCTATGAATGAAATGAAGGTGATAATGCCGGTGAAATGAGTCCGGGGTCCAGCACCGAAAGTTACCCAGCATTTGCTCATATTGGGTTGAGGGAAAACCCCGGAAAAAAACCTCAACCAGGTAACTTGCCCCAACCGGGATTCGAACCTGGGCCACCTGGTTTCGCGGCCAGACGCGCTGACCGCCACTCCACAGGTGTGGACTTTAGCGTCGCTGAATTGGTGGTAGCGAAATGGTATTTGGCGAAATGAGGCCGAGGATTCGCCATAGATTACTTGGCATTCACCTTACGGTTAGGGAAAATCTCGGAAAAAACTCAACCAGGTAATCAGCCCAAGCGGGGATCGAACCCGCGCCCGAGCGTAACTTCAGACCGGCAGGCAAGCATCTTAACCGATTGAGCCACGCTCGTGGCTAAGTTTTTGTAGAAACTTGGGACAACTGAAGTACATTTATAATTTAAATTGCCTCATAGAAATACGTGAGTAAATGTAGGTAACTGTGGACAATGGAATAGAATGCTTTATTTTCGCTGGCAGAGTTAAGGCCATAACGCCTTCTCTTCCACTCATCCACCCTTAATCAGTATAATAGAGACATACATATTTCAGTTATGAATATTTACAATATATTAAAGATTTTCCAGAAATATTCTTCAGTTAAATTTCAACGACTAGTACATTTTTATTTAATTTGAGATAAAGCCTATACGAAAAAGTAATAACTTAATTTATGAGCTAATGTAATTCAATTCAGTCTATATGCAATATACAAAGAATTATAGTTAAGTTGGGATAGCTATGGTGGTTTTAAGAACAAATACCTCTCCTTTAAACTTCTTTTTCTTCATTATATTCTGTTTCTTCTCCTCTCGTTGCTTACGTTTCTTCCATTGGGTTACTTTTGCATCTAAAGATGACAACATTTATGTGCCAAAGTATTTTTCTCTAGGCTTATGGTGTTTTTTCCCCAAACAACTAATTCAGTAAATGGCAGCTACAATACGCTCACCATGTGCTTAATATCTCAAATTTGCATTTCTTGGACTAGGGCCTATGGTCCTTTTTTTAAACCCTTCATTTATTCAGCAACTTGCAGAATTTCAGATGCTTATATTGAGTAGATTCTCTAACTAATACGTTATCAAATACTGAACGATGGCGCCGTTTCTGTTTTGTAATAATTGGTGGCCTACAGCCTAGATTCTTTGGAGTTTTTTTGAAAGCCTACAACTTAACACGAGTTTGATTAAAATAATAATAATAATAATAATAATAATAATAATAATAATAATGATAATAATAATAATGATTTATTATAGCTAACAGAGTTAAGCCGTAAGGCCTTCTCTTCCACTCAACCAGCAAAAAGTATACATACATATGTATGAACTTACAAAGAATTCAATAATTTGATTTAGATAAGAGCTACATGTATACAAGAGTTATTTACGAATTAAACAACAAAATACTATGAACTATTAATTAAACACTGAAATACAAACTATGCAGCAGAATTAAGCTAAAATACATAGAATGTTAATATATTTCAAATAATGTTAGATAATAGAAAGAGATTATTATGAGAAAATTTTGAAAATACAGCACTATCAAGATGCATGTCTAATGGAAGGAGTAACAATGTAGTCAGTATTATTGGAGTGAAATGCTAAGAAGATTATCTTTTAAGCTGTTTTTAAAAGTGTTTATTGTCTTGCAGCCCCTAATACTTTGTGACAGCGAATTCCATTGTCGCGAGGTGGATACTATAAAAGATGATGAATAACGAGATGTTCTATGAAGAGTTATACTTAACGCGCCATAGATAAGTGATCTGGTATTTACGTCGTGGTTAGAGTATAGATAAGAGAAACGAGACGAAAGGTAGTTTGGTGTTGAAGTGTGCAGAATTCGAAAGAGTAATGACAAAGAGTGTAAAGTTCTACGTTCTTTAAGTCGGAGCCACGAAAGACTTGCGAATATCGAGCTTTCAAACCGCAACCTCTCCTCGTCAGAAGGAATGAGACAAATCTCGAATTTATAGAAGGCTATATGGATTTTAGAGATCTTCTGAGGAACTTGATATACCTGTTAGTCCGGAGTTGAGCTCTGGCGTTGGTTCAATTCCCGCTTGGCTGATACCTAGTTGGGGTTTTCCGAGGTCAGGTAATCTATGGCCAGTCCTCGGCCTTATTTCACTAAATATCATCTCACTATCACCATTACCATTGATGTTAATGATCTAGTAGTTGATACAGCCTCATTAAATAACTAGGTAGGAAAAAGCTACCTTAGAAAAGAAATGAAACGTTCTCAATCGAAACTTAAGGTAAGATTGCATTGAAAACCATGAAAATTTTCCAAAATATTTTTATGCTCTACCATGCCGAAATGTAGTAATTATACACCTGGTAGCAGTCCTTTAATGGACCTAATTAAAGTACACCTATTCATTAAAGTTCAGGTGTTCCGCCAATCAGAAAGCACCATATGAAAGCGCAAGTATCGATTTCACCAATTGCACATTAAATAACCTACATTTGAAATAGTCAGTTCTGTTACTATAATAAATAATTAGCGTTAATTGTAAATAATATTCAAATAAATTCAATTTGTCATCTCGTTTTTCAATGTATAATTCAATTTCAAGGTTATATCAAGATTAATGTTTCTTTTACTCTCTAGATTATATCAAGGTCGTCGACATCTGTTTCTCGGAAAAAAATCAATACTTTCGCGTCTGCACACATTTCACAATTTACGAGGTAGGCTATTGCACAAGGTCAGTTCCGCTCCTCACTTAGATAACAATAACATGAATACTTATGAGTAATTTCAAGTTAAAAATATGGTCGAGCATAAAAAGTCGTATGAAACTTGCCTATAATGGCAATTAAGACGCTGGTATGAAAATTATGAAACTCGCTTGCGCTCGTTTCATAAACGTAGGCTTACTCGCGTCTTAATTACTACCATTATAGGCTCGTTGCGTAATGTACTACTGTATTATTGACTATTTCACTGCTTTAGAATGTATATTTCCATATGCCAATGAATTTCGTTCCATTCTGATTACAAATATGTTTATTTTTTAAATTGAGGCTATAAGGGGGCGTGGCATTTAAAGAGCTGTAAAAATTAATTTTTCATCAAAAAATTTTTTTTTACAAATTTCTAATTACAAATCTATTGACTTTTTGTTCTAAAGTTGGCTTCCTGAAGTTATTAAATGAATATATATAGGTACGTGTTACATAAATATTCATTTTACGTTCAAATCCATTTTTCCGTAAGTCTACTCTTCTTGATTAAACACCAACTTTTTTACGTCAAATATTAATCAATCTGGATTTTTACTGTGAGTATTTATGAGATAGCTACATGTTTCTATGCATTTAGTTTGTAAAAAATGCTGTTAGTTTATTTTATTAATATTTTTTGTCATGAATTATAGAAAAAATAGTCCACACCTGTGGAGTAACGGTCAGCGCGTCTGGCTGCGAAACCAGATGGCCCGGGTTCGAATCCCGGTCGGGACAAGTTACCTGGTTGAGGTTTTTTCCGGGGTTTTCCCTCAACCCAATACGAGCAAATGCTGGGTAACTTTCGGTGCTGGACCCCGGACTCATTTCACCGGCATTATCACCTTCATATCATTCAGACGCTAAATAACCTAGATGTTGATACAGCGTCGTAAAATAACCCAATAAAATAAAATAGAAAAAATAATATTTTCAAAACTTCAAAACAATTTTTGGAAGTGAATAAGTGATATATTTTATAAAATGAATGCATACAAATGTTTCTCTATGGCTTGTGAGTGTAACCAAAAAAAGGAAGCTTAAAAATTGAGATCTTCTACTAAAAAGTAGGGTTTGAAAATATTTCTAAAAATAGAAAAAAAATAAAAAGTAAAAAACATTTGGGAGTTCGAAATTTGGATTTTGTTAGTCCTTTACATAGTAAAGATGCTCTCAAAATTTGGGGGAAGAAAATTAGAAAGAAAGTTGTCACTCTTGGTGGAATGTCGCCTTAACTCCTTGGTCACTCTGCCGCTTAATTCATCTGGTCCTATCTTTGTTTTAACTTAGGCCTATATCGTTGCACTAAACAGGAGATTCATTCTGAGAAATTATTTTGTGAACAAAGAGGATTTGGGATAGATTTTCTCCTATAGTTTAGATTTCTCTAACTATTCTAATTCCGCCTACGTTAAATACTTTCGTAAATGTCGAAAGATTTTTTAATCATAAAGAATACCCATTACAAATAATTATGCATAGGCCTATGAACTGTACACGACAAAAAGGATGAATAGAGTTGCCGCAACATTCAGCGCCATATGCGTTTGTTGTATGAAGCTTAGTAGGCAGACCGGACCTAGCTGGTACGTAAACACAGAAACAAAGCAAATACACTGTCATCACAGTCTAGTATAATACAGTCGCGAAGCTCAATACGTAGTAAATATGCAAACATTAGATAGTTGCTCACCACTAGGATCGCTAATATCGCCTCATTACAGGCAATGCAAAATAGTACCGTCACAGTCTATTGTTTTTAGCGCCCTCAAAACTCAAGCTTCGTGACTGTATGTAGTAGACCGTGCTGTCATTCTACGAGTATACAGTATATCGTCGTTGTTCCTGCAATAACTTCTATGTGTAAAATATAACATTTTTCAGTAGGAAGAAAAAACACATTTATTCATCCTATGGCAGCCGTACATAGGAAACTGTGGATTCTTACATTTTCGAAACAAAGAAATACAATTACATATAGGAGATTTTAATATTTGCTGTATCACTATTTAAGTTATTTAATAGAGCAAAAATCTGAATATCGATAAATATGTCACATAGGAGTTATTGCAGGAACAACGACGATATGTTCACGTACAACAATGGTGGGCTTTCCTGCGTCATTGCCGCAGTGACGTCAGACCTCAGCGAACCATCAAACTTACCCCCTACCTTCCCCTTTCCCCACTCCATGAAAATACTACCTGGCGGATTATACTGGACTGCTGTACTTCAGAGCTTCATTAGTGATACAATTGCTTTCGCAGAATCATATGAATCGAGAGGATATCACACTTACAAGAAAGGCGGTTCTCTCATTTCTCATGTTTAGGATTAGTTACAAATATTCAGGACGCGAACTTAAATATGTACATTCTTAAAATAACCTGTTATACGAGTTCAAAGAACACAGATTCAGTGATTTTCAAAGGATTGAGAAAGATTTCAATATTTTTGCCACTCCTTTTCATGTTTAAATTGAAAATGTTATCCCAGAATTGCAGTTAGAGGTACTGGATTTGCAGAATGATGGCTTCTTGAGAGCAGAATGTGAAGGTCTAAAATTTTTTAAAAGATGTCCAGTACTACATATCCACTGTTTAGACAGTTTACTTAAAAATAATGAGTACCGTCATTTCCCATAAATATGGTCCTGGAACATAACTATTGTCCACGATACAACTGTTATGCCCTGTAGCATGATTTCCTGTGGAGTATTAAATTGGAACCAGGAACAGTGTCAGCGGAATACACGGTCTTGAGATGCTTAGCCAGCTGTATAGACAGTCTTATCGGGCGTGTGGTAAAATCACTGCCTACAACGAAAGTATTCTTACGCTTCAGATCGTTGCTGGCCCAATCCCATTGGTCCAGTAGGACAAAGTATGCATTTTAATTGGTCAAATTATATCACTCATTGTTCGGACTCTTTTCTTGCGCGTAATTTCATTATAGTGACTTGTCACCATAATGCACTAAATCAAAATTAAATGTAAGAAATGATTGATTAAGACGATATTTGTAAGTACGTGAAATCAAAAGTGTTTTAAGACCATCTCACTTGGTGGATGGCGTGGTCGGTACCCCGGGCGGGAAACAGCTGTTTTCTTCTTCTCTTCTTCTACGTCACGGTTTAGGCCTTTCATTAGCCTGTTCCGGCTCCAAATTGTTGCTGCCTCCATCTTTTCTTAGGTCTTCCTAAGTTCCTTTTTCCTCGTGGTGAGTAATTGTATGCTGCTTTTGGTATTCTATTGTTCGTCATCCTTGTTAGGTGGTTTTCCCAATTTGTTCTATATTTCACTATTGTTGTATTTAGTTCCTCTACTTTTAGTTGATGTCTTATTTCTGTATTGTGTTTTTTGTCTGTTCTTTGATATCCTGCTATTGGCCTGAGGAATTTCATTTCAGCAGCTTGTATTCTAGCTATATGTTGTGCCGTCATTGTCCATGTTTCGGATCCATAAGTAATTGTAGGAACTGCCATCGTCTTATATAATTTCATTAGAGAGTCTTTTCTGGCTTTATTTTTCAAGGTTCTTTTTAGTGTCCCTGTTATATAGTTAAACTTGTTTAACTTGTTATTTATATCTGTTTCTGTTGTGTATGATATTTCGCAACCTAGGAAATTGAATTTTGAGACTTGTTCTATTGCTTTATTTTCTAAAATTATCTTTGTCCGAACTGGATAAGAGCCCTTGAAAGCCATTGCCTTTGTTTTTCCTGATGATATTTCCATGTTGTATTTTTTTGATATTTCGTTTAATTTATATAGCATTCTCTGCATTTCGTCCTCTGTTTTTGCAATTAAAATCTGATCATCTGCAAAGGCTAACGTTTTTATTATCATATTTCCTAAATTAATTCCTCCTGTTGTTATTTGTTTCCATGATCTTATCATGTCGTCTAGATATATATTAAAAAGAGTGGTTGATAATGGACAACCTTGTCTAACTCCTCCTGTTATTCTTATAGGTTCTCTTTGGTTTATTTTTATTTTTGTTTTTCCGTACATATCTTTAATTACTTCTATCAAATGTAATGGGATTCCCTTTTCATTTAATATATTCCACAATTTTGGTCTAGACACTTTGTCAAAAGCCTTCTTATAATCTATGAAAAGGATATGAGTTTCTAAGTTGAATTCCCTTCTTTTCTCAATTATTTGCTTTAATGTAAAAACGTTATCTATGCAGCTTCTCCCTTTCCTAAAACCTGTCTGCTCTTCTGATATTATTATGTCGACTATATTTGATAGTCTTTGGCTTATTATTTTTGCGTATACTTTATATGTTGTACATAGTAAGCTTATTCCCCTATAATTTTCTGGGTTTGTTTTATCTCCTTTTTTAAATATCGATATTATCTTCCCTATTTTCCATTCTTCTGGCGTAGTCTTTTGTTTCCAACATTTGTTATAAAAATTTAATAGCCTTTCTTGAAAATTTCTCGGGGCATATTTTAATAATTCTATATTTATATTGTCTATTCCACATGCTTTATTATTCCTACTTTTCTATAGTGCTTCTAACATCTCTTGCATTTCTAAGTCATCTACTTCTATGTACTGTTTGTTTTTTCCTATAGTTTCTTCTTCATTTTCTTTATCAGTCCACAATTTCTTATAATAATTTTCTAATTCTATATCTTGTATAATTATCAGATTTGCTTTATCTTTTTCTTGGGAATTAAGGCTTCTTATAAATTTATATACTTTGTCCTGTCTTCCATGTAAATTGTGTTCCATTTCTGCTATGTAGTTTTCCCAATGTTCTCTATTTAGTTTTCTAGTATATCTTTTTACTAATGCTCTTGCTCTATTATATTCTATTTTATTCTGATCATTCTTGTTATTAAGATATTTCAGATAAGCCTCTTTTTTATCACTCACTAATTTCTGAATTTCGGGATCCCATTTGTTTAAGCCTTTTTTCCTCCCTCCTACTTTCTTTGTCCCTAAAACTTCTTTTGCTGTTTTATGTAAGAGTCCTCTAATACATTGCCATTCTTCTTCAATTTCCTCTTTTGGCTCTTCTGCGTTTGTATAATCTCTTAACCTTCTTTTATATAGGTCTTGTATCGATTCTTCTTCTAGTAACTTTATTTTATAGATTTCTTGTTTTTCCTCTTCTTTCTTTTTTGGTTCTTTATTCCAATTTCTACACCATTTCTTTTGTATATTTATTTTGCTAATCAGTAGAAAATGATCGCTGTGAATGTCACTTCCTCTAAAGACTCTTGTGTCCCTAACCAGGTTTTTCATTTTTTGGTTAACCATAATGCTGTTTTCTAAAATGAAATTTATAAATCCCAGTCACAGATCCCGCTTAAGCGATGCTCATCTCCTTGCGCAACTGAAAATAGCATGCACAGATAAATCCCAATTTCGAATAAATTGCTTTGAAAAATGATTAATTAAATATCACGTGAATGGACTATTCTAATTACATATGGTAGGTAAGAGTGTAGTGGCGCAACTGTCTGTAAATCCGTCACTACATTGTAGAGTGAAACCCCTCCCACAGTATGTAGTTGCCATTTAAATCCTGTCTTGTGGGTTGCGTTCATTTTGCCCACCACTGACGTACAAGAAGAAAAGACATAATGTTATCAGAGAATTAATTTTCATAACTCTGAGATCAGCCTGAAACTTGTCACATGTACTGCAAGTGTCACGGCGTGGATATCTAATTGATGTTAAATCTGGTGTTGAATATCTTTCTTTAGTATTCATAAGACACAACGGAACGACCTTGTGAAATGTAAATTTCATATTTTTTTATGTTGAGATTGTCGGGAATATATATTCAATCACTTTTTGACTGACTATAATGGCTTTTCCGTCTCTTGAATGATTTAATGTGGTTGAGCACACTTTCGAAGACATCATCAGATTGTTTGTTGTGATGATTATGATGTTTGCCTCGTTGATCTTTAAGTGGCATACCTGTAGACTGGAGAGAGTTCTGTAGTACCTGAACGCGCTTGTAAGAGATCTCATGCAAGGAATGAATGCTTTCACACACACTGGTACTGTATTTCGTCCACCCTTACCTTATAAGAACACTTCCTATAATGTAATTTAACTGCTGCAATGAAATAATATTTCAGAAGTGTTCCTCATAAGAGGATGTAAGCCTATAGGCCTATTTCAACAGTCAATGAACTTTTGTTTTTTTATGTGAATTTATTTTTTATGACTGTACTTAGTGCCTCTTTATTACATTATTCATTAATTGTATCAAAGCACCTAGAGCATATTAATATTTTTTCCTTAAGAATTTATGCTCATTAAAGGCTTCATTAGCCTAATAGCTATTAGGCTATATCACAACAACTTATTTGGTTTTCTTCTTTAACTCGATCCTTCATTCTCTTCTGTTATATATTATATTACTCTAATAGTTATTAAGTTAATTAATGGCCTATCGTAAATTATATGCATTAAATAACATAGGTCCCGCGCCGTGGCGTCGTGGTCTAAGGCATCCTGCCTAGGACTCGTGTTACGGAATGCGCCCTGGTTCGAGTCCTCATGGGAGAAGAAATTTTGTCATGAAATTTCGGCCAATGTATGGGACCGGTGTTCACCCAGCATCGTGATGCACTTGAGGAGCTACGAAAGATAGCGAAATCCGGTTATCCAAACCAGCTATAACGGCTGTGGGACTCATCGTGCTAATCACACGATACCTCCATTCTGATTGGATGATCGTCCACCTCTGCTTCGGGATGTGGCCGTGGGCTGTAGCGCCACGGATTATTATTTTTTAAATAACATAGACCTTATGACTACATCATAACAAAGTACTAATCATAATGCATTGCAAATGCTCTGCTCTTCTCTGCGAGTTATTACAGGAGTAGGAGGGTAATAGAGTAGGGGACAACTCCTTGGTTGCCAATACTTCCTCCGCGCAAGAAAAAGCACAAGGAACATCATGTGCTCGATTGCTTATTCGTCCTTCTTGCCGTGTAGTCCTCATATTGATACTACATGATTTCTAATTCGAATACAAGAGTCAAAGCGGTTTATTCATTGTGGTGGTTAACGTATCACATGTAACAAACATTCTCTGAATGAGTAATTCGAAAGTTCTGTAACAAACTCAGTGAATACACAGAAGAGCCAAAGAGAAATCATTTTTCGAGTAATGTGTATCAGTCGAAGCCATTGCAAATTACATTACAAGCCGAAGAAGCTATTCAAATATGAGTAAAATTGCGCTGAAATAATATAATAATAATAATAATAATAATAATAATAATAATAATAATAATAATAATTCATTAATACCGTATAATAGCGTTTCAGTCGGTTATTTAACGATGCTGTAACAACTATTAGGTTATTAAGCGCCGATGGAATTGGTGATAGCGAGATGGCACTTGACGTGCTGTGGCTGAGGTTCACCATGTGATTGCCTGACATTCTCCTTACAGTTGGGGAAAACGTCGGGGAAAAAAACCTAACCAGGTAATTACCAAAGCGGGAGTCGAACCCACGCCCGAACACAGCTTCGAATCAGCAGGCAAACGCGTTAAAGCCCGAGCTACTGCTTTTTATTAAGGATATAGATTACATTAACAACCGTAGAAACCAAATTTAGAGAAGGTGATCGATTTCCACATTCGATACAGGCATTGCTGTCTCAAATATCTCAAGCGCACATAAATTATACAGACGATCGCGCGATCGCGTGATAGGGACTGAAATCTTTACAGATGAGTTTGAGTAATGCAGTGGCGGTTGCTCTTTATGTGCTGCAGTTAATTTTCTGTCCCTAGCATACAGTAATTCTATTTATATTTTCTTTCTTTCATTCGTGTTACGCGTTCCAATGCACGCAGAATCGGGAACTGCTATTGTCTATCTATAGTTTGTGTGTCGTCTGCAAGTCCCAGTCGGTAATGTGTGCTGACTTCATTATCGCAGTGAACTGCAGTGAAATGCAGCGAACCTTGCACATGCGCAGAGAGCTTACATTCTCTTGTTGTATGACGTAATCTATGGTTTCCCATTATAAACAGTGTGAATTGCATGGGATAGTAGCGAATTGAAATGACTCGTTCGCATTGGCGTTTTATAAAATCTACAACCAATCAGGAGTGAGTGACTGTATAGATGAGTTGTAATCTACAAACAACGCGGACGTCACGACATCTTTGAGAAACAGTCGTGTACTATTTGTGAGTTTGTGTCTATTTTACAAGTCCTGATCACAGTATGTAGGGAAGACTATTTTATTCTTATGCCAATTATTTAACTTTCCTGTAAAATTGAAACGTATCGTTTATAACATTTATTATTAGCTTATTTATATGTGCTATATTTAATACAATTTAATTAAAAGATGCTGTACTTCTATTCTACTCCTTCAACCATCCGACAGATGGCTTGAATACACCGAATGCTATTCGAATTTAAAATTTTGATTGCTGGTTGCCGACATGGAGGGGTTGAACTCCAAAGTAACTGACAGTAGTGTTTCAAACTGGACGGAAATTCCGTCAGTTCCGTCAAAACTGACGGAATTTCAATGTACCGGACAGGAAACCAATGGCTTTGACTGGTGACGGATTTTCTGGCGGAAATTACGATTTACATCGTCTTTTAACTTTTTAAACTGTTGTCAATTTTAATTGTTTAATTTTTGAGGGAAGTAGACCAACCCAGCACATAAACTGCATAACTAGAGGCAGATGATGTGGATGAATTATTATTATTTTAATCAAGGTGGTAAGAAAGTTGCGTTGATATTTGCTTTCATTTTTATATAGATATATTAAGTGGGTCTTATTTTTTTAAATTTTAACGGATTCTGACGGATTTCCAGGTGTTAGACTGACAGGGATACAATTTATGTGTTGGGAACACTGATTGACAGATTCTGCAGTATGAACTTTATACTGTTCCACTAGTGAGTAGATCAACCAAATTTTAACAACTTTTTTAAAGTAAATTTTTCATATTGTGGCACACTCTCATTTTCAGCCACGAGCCGCCACTGGAATAATGACATCAAGGACAACGAAGTGGCGTTGGCAAACATGGGTTGTCTGGATGTTGAATTGAAGCTGCTCTATATGCTCGTGAAGTTTGGCTCAAGCTTTCGAATCATCCCGGACTTTTTTCAGTTCTGGGAATTAACGAAATAAACTAGCATTTTCGGAAGATCAACTTCTATTTTCTATTTCTTAATTTTAACTATTTGTAACGTTTTACATGAAAAAGTGTCAATCTTATGTTTTTGTAAGTGAATAACAGTATAGTGTTAACAGTCTCTCGTGAATAAAGTCACGTGACAGCAGAACGTCATCGAGAACATTAACTTTTATTAATTATCTGAAATAGCATATTACGATATAAGGTTGGGAAGTGATTTTCACAAAATCGAGGACAAGTTTTAAAAACAAGCAGAGCGAGCTTTTCAATTTTCGAGATTTTGTAATGCACTTCATAAACGTGTATTGTACAACATTTTTTGTACCATCATATTTTTAAAATTTTAAATACAATATATTTTCCATTGAAATTTTAGAGAAATAATATTTCAAAGTCTTCGCAAAACCAAACTGTAATGGTAACTAACTAACTAACAATAAGTGCATTGTAATGAGCCTGTTTGAATGTAGTTTTAGGTTATGAAGAATGGTTTCCCTAGCAAGAAGATTTTGTGTGGAAATTCTAACTTTCAAGTCCTAACAACAATAGCTGTAAATACAGCAAGAAACACGATCGTGCAAAAACATATTTGTTTATACATTAGGATAGGATACTTCATTTGTTTTATTGCAGAAGCACCATGGTAACAATATCATTGTTGATACAGTTTGTTAGTTCTGGATTATGAAAACAGTTTTATTGATGAAATCAACATAAAATAAGGAGTTCTTAACAGGAAATGGTAGAATTAAGATCCTGATTATGTTAGGATTTAGTGAGAGTAGACGCACAATAAGAATTATGCACTCTCTTTTTTTTAACGAAATTCGCCCACCTGTTTCTCAGTAAACTGTGAATATAAACATGAACATACTACTACCAGAGACATAAATAGATCTGGTAGGCCGTCCACTGACAACAATCTGAAACTTGATATTGTGTTAATGGTCAAAGAGAAACCATATTATTCTCTCGTGAAACAGAATCTACATTACATAAGTTGAAAATAAATACCTAGACCAGGGACGTCAAAGCGCCTGCACTACGTGCTCTCGAGAACTCTCACATTTCCTTAAAAGCGATGATTGTACTTTATCTTGTTAAGAAATGAACCTTGTTGGATTTGTATTGCTTGTAGTATGAGCACGCAGTGCAGGCACTTTGACATCCATGACCTAGAATTTTATTGTGCAGCATTAAATATGGCTCTTATGTTATAAATGTTATGTTTTATTTAACGACGCTCGCAACTGCAGAGGTTATATCAGCGTCGCCGGATGCTCCGGAATTTTGTCCCGCAGGAGTTCTTTTACATGCCAGTAAATCTGACATGATCCTGTCTCATTTAAGCACACTTAAATGCCATCGACCTGGCCCGGGATCGAACCCGCAACCTTGGGCATAGAAGGCCAGCGCTATATAATATGGCTCTTATAAACATAGGTAGGAAGTTCGTACCAAAAGAGTAGATTTCAGTTGAATACAGCGAAGAGTATAGATGTCCGCGCCTCGCCCTGCTCCAGTTCGCTACAGACGATTCACATAAACAACGCATAGTGGCATTCTGTGGAGCTGTGCACAGTCGTGAATAGTTTCAAGAATATTGTTAATTTATATTAATAGTTTAGATTATGAACAAAGTGAGCTATTCTGTTATTATGGTATTATTTACGTAATGTTAATATTATGCATGATTCCAAAAGAGTAAACTAATCTGTTATTAAATAATAATCCAAACAGGAGTGTGTAACACGTTTATATTCTCCCGGATTATTCTTCGTTAAATGTTGACGTCTCGTGCTGCTATGCATTCGGTTGCGTTACAGTCCAAGTTCAACATCGGAATTACGGTACGAACTGTCATTACAATAGAAATGAAATTTTTTCTTGAAAATAATAATGGGTTTAATATTAGGTGCCACATACGAGATACACATTAGATTCACAAAGTAGTTGTTCAGCTGATAATAGTAAAATACACTATATCATATTTCAGATTTTCTCCAGTAACGTCTTGTGACGTAGAACGAATATTTTCAGAGTACAAATATTGTTTTTTCCCTGAATATAACAGAAGTATTTCTTTTCATAAAATGAAAATGTTTATTGTTATTTGTTATAATGGGGGTAGAATCATAATTGTATACTTTGCATGTTATTTTTATATGTATGGGTAAATTATTCTATTTTGGGAATTAGGAAGTTTATAATTACAAATTATTGTTTTTTATATTATTCGTTTATTCTTTTCTTGTTCTAAGGCCGTGGACGACTGGAGCACATGTTTGGTTACCACCCTGCTATACATATTTGTCGTTCTGATTCAATGACATTGAGAGTTGCGCTATTAAGACCGATTATTTAGTCCTGACAGCTCAGCGACGCGAAAGAGGGGCAGTAATAGGAGTAGTGGGAACAGCTTCGGAGTAGAGATAAGGACGAGCGGTCTGTAAAGGAATGCAGTACAGCTTAACTGTACTGGAAACATACCGCTCTACCGCACGCATGACATCCGATCGCTTCGAAGGCAAGCGAATGAATAACCCAAACACCCCTTGACGTAACTAAATGGACTCGCCTGACCCAAGCGCACATCTCCGGCGACTGTCAGGACTAAATAAACGTACTGTACTTTTCATTCGGTAGAGAGATACTCCAGCTTCCTAGCTCTGCTTATAAAGTCCAACCCTTGCAGAAGTTAGTGGAAGACGAGTTTAATAGAAAGTTGCAGTTCATATTCTCTGAATTTCGCTTCTATTCGCTTTTAGGCGGCCGACTTGGATGAGTTTCATTAAAAAGTGTACGTTTTCTGTTACTTAAGCCTACAATTTTCTCATTTTCTGACATCATCTCGTTTTTTGTTTTGATCCATAAAACTGGTTTCATGGCGACTAGCAAACTATATCAACAATGAAATTGTGACCATAACGCTTCTGTATAAAGCAAATGAAGTAGGCCTACAGTATTACACTAAAACTTTGCTTTTAGATGTTATTAAAAATATAGGGCGTCATTTAAAATGTTGTCGAAGTTATAACTCACACAACAGTCGCAAAAATAAAACTTTTACATACGTATAAAGTTTCCTTTCTAAGTACAAGGTTTGATGCTCTTTAATTTTCAGTTATGCGTTACTTTTGAAAAAGTCTGTACATGTATGGATGAGGAGATGTGATATTTACTTAACTTAATGAGAAGCGAAGTGTATAGCGAGTATGCGTTCTACGGTTGTAGCTGTTGCCCATAGATTAAGATAGAATCAATCTGATCAGCGGCTACCGTTCGTCTTACTGACACAATATTTTATAACATTAAAATCAAAGTGCGAGACAGAACGAAACGTTATTAAATGATTTTATTCACTGGACTGGGGTCACCTACAAATACAGGGATATCATTTTATTTTTACTTCAATTTTTATTGTACCTGAGTTTTTGAATGTGCTTCACTCCCACCCCTTCTACTAATGAAGTTCAACCGTCCTCCACACAGATCCAAGACCGCATATACAGACATAGTAGCCTTACGGTCATAGTAAACAGTACGTTCCAAAAATATGTTCGCGTTTTCCAGTGACGAAAGAGCTTTCAATATTGAATCATTTTCGCACAGGTACTGTCGTCCATTTGCCTACATCGCATCCCGGTTTCACCCACCTGCTTCTATTCGCCTCTCTGTAAAGGCTAGTGGCTGGACTGACTTAGCTCTTTTCTGAGAACATTAATTTCTGTTAGGAATTGGAAGTCTACGTAATATTATACCCATACAATTGTTTAAAATAACTTAAATAAAAAGAGCTCGTTAAGTAATTAACTGTCACGTGATTTCTTCCCTTTCTACGACCCTACGACATAACCACTTGCACGGACAGTAGATACTATGTCTGAGTAATTTTATCTTTTCGGATCGGGCAGAAGTGAAGATTGAATTTACAGTACGTAAGGTAATCTTTCATATAGTAGGTACAGAATTATTTCAACATGAGTTACTAGTACGAAGGACGAAACTGATATTTGGGATTAGGTACAATAGTCTATAGTGCGATAATATGCATATTAGAACTGAAGCCTGTATCGAAATGAACGGCCACCATTTTCAAAAATGTGTTTAAATATCCATATTATGATTATTTTCCAATTTAACTTCATTCTCTATATCGTACGCTAATGTGCTGTAGACGGTATAATATGCACTGCGTAATGAATACGTCCGAATGAATAGCTCAGTTCGTGAGTAAAAACACTCATTGTTAATACTGTACTGTGTTTTGATTAAACAAAAACCTAATGAAAATTATCAAACTCAAAATCGCGATATTTCCCAGTTTACATAAATGGATGAACTACTTTTCTTCCCTCCTATATCTAGTAAAGTGATTTGTTTGTATATTACGCCAGTATCATCGAACTCCAGTCGTGGAAGGAGGTAGCAAACGGTGTTGATCCAAAGGTAGAGCCAAGTTAATATTAAAAATGTTAGTAAAAATAAAATGATGTCCCTGTAGAAGCTTGGCAGTTTATATCGTTTAAAATTTGTATATTTCTCACCATTGGAAAAAAAAGTTGTTAGAATATTTCTTCAACATCTCCTCCCTATTTAAATTTATAATAAACCGAACAATTTTCCTCCCTTTACTATAAGACAGCGGAGAGCAAATGTACTACATTTAGAACTTACAGAACGCGACTTCTTAACTCTCACTTTCTAGTTCACTTGTTTGATGATTTATACTCGCGTAGTTGCCACCGGTGGATTAGTAAGAAAGAATATTTTTTTGAAAGAAAGGTAGCAAGTAAATGGAAGAAAGCAAGGAAATATTATTTCCATAAGGAATGGAAAGAACATTTCTTTTTTTTTTTTTTTTCTTTTTTTAGGAAGAATGTTTGCTGTGTTGAAAGTGTTACTAGCTTGCTAAAGCATGAAATATGCAGCGGCATTATAAAAATATGCATCGTGTGCACAACGACAAAATGACATAGATAATCTCTCTACAGAGGAACATGTAGAAGCGCTACAGAAATAAAAAAATCGAAAAACCCCTGGTATCAACAACATAAATACTGAAGTATTGAAATACGCAGGCACAATGTTCCATCTTCGCCTCCTCCATTTCCCTAATTTGTGATGGAAACATTGTAATATTCCAAAAGACTGGCGCGAAGTAAAAGAAAAAAAAAGTAAATATCTCGCTTTTTAAAAAAGGAGATAGAAGAATTCCAAATAATTATAGAGGAATAATCCTGTTAGATACAACCTACAACAGCTATATATGCAAAAATGTTAAAGAAAAGGCTAAAAATTATTGCAGACCACCTGATATCTGAGAAACAAATGAGTTTCAGAAAAGGTAGGTCATGCCCAGATGCAATTTTTACATCGAAAAAAAATTATATAGAGGAAAGAAGAGAGTTCAAGTAAAACACACTTGGCCCCATATAGTAAAAGCCTTCGATAATATTACTAGAAAATTATTATGTGTTTTTTTTTTTTAATTTTAGTTGGTTATTTAACGACGCTGTATCAACTACTAGGTTATTTAGCGTCGATGAGATTGGTGATAACGAGATGGTATTTGACGAGATGAGGCCGAGGATTCGCCATAGATTACCTTGCATTCACATTACGGTTGGGGAAAACCTCGGGAAAAACCCAACCAGGTAATCAGCCCGAGAGGGGATCTAACCCGCGACCGAACGCAACTTCAGACCGGCCGGCAAGCGCCTTAACCGACTGAGCCACGCCGGTGGCTATTATTATGGTATATTCTTGCGAAACACTTTATGCAAGCTATAAAAAGCCTTTACAAAGAAACCTGCATCAGAAGGAAAACTGACAAGAAATTCTCACAAACAAAGATATGAGACAAGGCTGCAGCATATCGCCAACCCCTTTTAACATGACATTGACGACATGTTTCGGACATGTAAATTTTATGCTGGCCGAAGAATGTACCTCAAAAATACTTTTCTAAACTTCCTTTTATAAGCAGATGATAAAGCAATAATTGAAGATAATGAAGGCAAGCTCCAGAAATCACTATGTTCGGCGTGTTGATTTAGTGAGTTGTGATGTAAACGTGAGTTGCGAACATTCAGCACTGTACGAGGTAATGTTTCCTCCCTCAACCCCTTCCACTACTCCGTTCATGACAGAGGAACGGTGTTCAGTGGCGCTTGTGCCTTCGCAATGTCTATCGAAGTCGTGTTACTCCCTATCGATTGTGAAGAAAGGAAACTTCCGTTCGCAATGGGAGGAGAAATTTTTCTTTGTATGCAAAGAATATTAAATGTCTCATTTGCAGCAAAGTTTCACGTAATTTTTCAAACCAATGTATAACGCCATTATATTACGCACCATTCCCAATATTCTGATTTAAAGGCTGTGTCTAAGTTATTATTATTATTATTATTATTATTATTATTATTATTATTATTATTATTATCCAGAAATGCAAATAGAGTGTTAGTTGGGAGACCAGAGGGGAAAAGACCTTTTAGGGAGGCCGAGACGTAGATGGGAAGATAATATTAAAATGGATTTGAGGGAGGGGGATATGATGGTAGGGACTGGATTAATCTTGCTCAGGATAGGGACCAATGGCGGGCTTATGTGAGGGCGGCAATGAACCTCCGGGTTCCTTAAAAACCAGTAAGTAAGTATTATTATTATTATTATTATTATTATTATTATTTTTTTTTTTATTTTTATTTTTATTATGTGTGAGGAATTTTTTTTCAATATGAAGATTGTGAAATCAAAATTCAGGATACGGATACATATATTGAACACGAACATTTTGACACAATTATGTGTGGTTGTATGAAATATAACGCCAGATTTTGAAGTTGTTTTTGCTCGACTCGATGAAAAAGATTATGGAACAATAATGGTTAAACATAATAATTACTTATTATTACACACATATAGTATAAACGAAGTTCTTTACAATGAATTTATGCATTGAATTGATATAGGAACGACGTAATTAATAATTAGTTAATAACTGTTCATTAGTTCATCAATTATTACATAAGAAGCATTATACATTGGCGCACTGAAGGGATTAATATGCATTATATTCATTTTCAAAGAAATGTTGATTTTGTTATATTTAAAAAAGTAACTGTAGGGAAATATTTCATGGAATAATTGTGTATATTATTTATGTTGATAATTCGATAAATAAACAGTCATTTGTAATAGCTAAATAAAGTAATACACCACTGCCACACTTTGTCATTTGTATCAGTTACCCGTCCATCCCTACTCCTGACTACATTCAGCAGTGATCCGGCCGGCGCTACCTTTTGCTTTGGACACGCCTGGGCTGAAGGTAAAGAAATGTCTACCACTGCTGTAAGACAAAAGTTGTTTCGACCTTAGAAACATCGTATATTTCTAACATTTTTCAACAGTGGAAAATCCCATCTGAACCTTTCATCCTTATATCCTGCCTCTTAAGTCGACATTAAAATTACAAAGAGTAGGATATTTTGCCCCTCTTCTTTTTTCGCCTGATTTTAATTTTATTTTTATTTGTCGGCAAAGAACAATTATTCGTCTTCTCATTAATATGTCATAATTACTTCCTCTCTGCTTTAAATGAAACTGAACATACCCGTCCACCCGAACCGTAAGCACTTTGACACTCAAGAAACGAATTCCTCGTCACGCCAAAGTCTTCATCGTCACGTGCGTAAGGTTCCCGCGCTGCGTACACTTGCTCCACACTCCATCCCGCCAAGAACACTGAACGAGTGACGACAGCTGCGGACTTGCTTGAGTAATTGAGAGTCCAACTCCCTCCCCTTCCCACTTCCCACTCATTACGCTATGAGTGAAAGTAATGTTTTTGTTTTCGACAATGAATGCTCCATTGCTTGGTATCTTTCACGATAAAGAGGAATTCCAGAAGTGTAATCTGCCAAGCGTTCAGTCCGCTATTTCTTGATACTGAGGTAAAGCACTAGCTTCTTACTTATTTACAAATGACTTTTAAGAAACCCGGAGGTTAATTGCCGCCCTCATATAAGCCCTCCTATCCTAAGCAAGATTAATCCAATCCCTACCATCATATCCCACTTCCCTCAAATCTATTTTAATATTATCCTCCCATCTACGCCTTGGCCTCCCCAAAGCCCTTTCTCCATCAGGTCTTCCAACTAACATTCTATATTCATTTCTAGATTCACCCATAAGTGCTACATGCCATGCCCATCTCAAACATTTGTTAATGTTCCTAATTATGTTAGCCGAAGAATACAATGCGTCCAGTTCTGCGTTGTGTAACTTTCTCCATTCTCCTATAACTTCATACCTTTTAGCCCAAATATTTTCCTAAGAACCATATTTTCTCGAAAACCCTTAACCTCTGTTCCTCTCTCAAAGTGAGAGTCCAAGTTTCACAACTATATACTATAACTGGTAATATATCGGTAATTGTTTTATAAATTCTAACTTTCAGTCTTTTCGAGACCAGACTGGATGATAAAAGCTTCTCAACCGAATAATAACAGCCATTTTCCATATTTATTCTGCGTTTAATTTCTTTCCGAGTGTCATTTATTTGTTAATGTTGCCCAAGGTACTTGAATTTTTCCACGTTTTCAAAGGATAAATTTCCAATTTTTATATTTCCATTTCGTACTAGGCCTATGTTCTGGTCACGAAACGTAGTCATATACTTCGTTCTTTCGGGTGTAATATGTGACGGTATTCGCTATAAAGAATAACCAAGTACACTATTAAATAATTGTGTAATACTATGTAATGTCATATGAAATTGGAATTGTATTTAGTTTAGCCAGGCTCTGGAATATTGGTCTTGAGGCGCCCGAGAAGAAGGAAGCTTGTTTCCTTTTCGATAAGAACGATGAGAAACGCACTTAAGAACGAGACGAATGTCCTGTTAACTTAACAAACATTACCCTCAGTCAGAGTGCATATTATCACGAGTAAATATGCCCTCTCATCCGCGCACGTGATACTTCCGTGATCATAAGGGGGATGTAATTGATGCACCCTCAAGTCATATGACCGGAGGGGCGTGAAGCGCCACACCTAGTTAGATCTTTTAAAAGGGCCATTCACCAAAAAAATTCCAGAGACACTCAGTATTCGACATTAAGTTGTACTTGAGACTACGTCACTATTCTGTCATCTGTTCTGTCATCTAATATTGGACTTAGAGAAATTCTGAAAATAAAGATTATCTACTTGTGCATTGCAACTTAAATGACTTAGCTCGTTTACGGACTCCATACTCAGAGGAATCACGCAACCCTTCATCAATTCAACTACGTCATCACTTGGTAGTGGTGGTGACATTCACCTCGCAGAAGCATCGGTGAACCAGCAACTACCTGGTGGCAGCGAAACTACCTGATGGAACCAGCAGATCTACATATTACACGGGGTTTACTTCCAAACCTATCTCCTTAATTGTTTCAAGTAAAATTCCCGTGTTTTCCCTAATCGTTTGTGGATTTTCTCCTAACATATTCACGTCTAGCTTCTAGAAGAAAATAATTGTGAGAACATTCCTCGTTAATATTGAATTTAAAACGTGTACATTTAATGCTCTTTATTACTTTAAAGTTGCTTGTACACAATCAAATTTTTCTTTCAATAAATTACTTGACAAGAAAACCTTTAAGATATTAATCAATAATGAAAAAGATTTGCCAAAGGCTGTTTCGTATTGCTAAAGATTTGACAAGATTTCATAACGTTTGTTTCAAGTTCATTGTAGCCTGTGTAGAACTTCCTACCAAATATTACAATATAAAATATGCTAATCTTTTGGAGAATAACTAAGCTACACAAAACTATATTATTTTGTATTATTCGAAAATTGGTGTAATTTACAATAAAAAGTTAAAAATGTGATTCTCTATAGAGTGAGTCCGCCAGGAAATAGATGGATAAGAAAACACGAAGGGTTAACTCCTTCTGAAAAGATTGACGCCCTGAAAATGGTGGGCTATGTTTCTGCGGTCCTTGTTGTATCGGATAGGAGTCGGCATAATAAACGCTGTAGGTGCTGTCTCAGCGAGATAGAAACACTTCCTCATATCCTAGGTTTCTGCCCCTACGGTGAGGTCCTCTGCAACATAAGCCACCACACAATCCGCTCTATGCTTGCTGAGAAATTACAGGAGAGTGGATTCACAGTATACCAAGAGGCACAAGGATTAGCAACACAAGGCAGTGTTAAACGTATCGTCATTATCGCCATAAAACAACTCGGCTTTCATTCTCGACTCTACTGTCAGATTCGAAACGCATGCCGAACAACCGGCCGAGGTGGATGCCGAAAAAAGAAACTTATACGAATCGACAATCCCATATTATAAAGAAAAATACCATCATTCAGAAATCGACGTTGTCAGTCTGATGATAGGAGCAAGGGTACACAATAACCTCTCTCTTTTTTTTTTTTTT
This sequence comes from Periplaneta americana, assembly GCF_040183065.1. Classification (NCBI taxonomy): domain Eukaryota; kingdom Metazoa; phylum Arthropoda; class Insecta; order Blattodea; family Blattidae; genus Periplaneta; species Periplaneta americana. Next base: position 95,328,534 of record NC_091132.1, read on the forward strand.
TCCAAAATTTATGCAAAAAATTAGGCGTCAATAAAACCATTATTGGGCATTACGACGAAGTGAAGAGAAACAACTACAGTAAAACCTCGATAAGACGCGCCCGCTTATTACGCTATCCCGTGTAATACGCTTTTTTGTCCGGTCTCTGTATATTTCATATATAACGCCTTTATAAAATACCCCGTTTGTTGCGCTCTAGTCCCGCATAATACGTTAATTTTGTGGAATACTTTCGATGTAATTTTCAGCAGTGTACAGTAACAGCAATGAAACATTTTGGTCATTGAACTCACTGGTGCCATTAACCTGAAAAGTATTGATATTCGAATCGAAAAAGAGAGGAGAATTAGGAGGACAAATTTAAAAGGTACGCAAAACGCGTCCTTGCAAGGGGTTTGGGGCCTTAAGAAACTAAATATGTGAGCTCCAAGCCTGTTGGCCACTAGTCTCACTCCGGGTTACGCTGCTCCACTGAAGGAGCTCTAGAAAATTTTGAAGGGGAAAACCGAAAATGGACGTAACCTCTTAGGTACCACATACGCGAGGGAGATGGAAATGTGATCAAAATGATCACGGGACGGGATGAGGAGGAGATGGCTCGTGTAGATCTGCACATTGAAATGAACTGTCATTTCGCAGTGCAGGAGGAGTCGAGAAGACTCTGTCGTCTGTTGTTCGATGACAAGGCAGGTGAAGACCGCCAGGAGAGACGCCGTGAATTCTTAATCTGCAAATTGAAGGGTTCCCTGTCCTTTCGCATTGCGACATGTGTGATGTTTCACATGTATTTCATAATTTATATACTCTGAACTAGGGTTTTAAGTTGTTTGTTAGAAAAAAGGGGTGGGGGGCTTATGGGGAAGGGCATATAGGTCCGTGGCCCATTTCTCTTAGGGCTCATCCCGACATTTGTCTTAACGCCTTAGGAAAACCACGGAATACCTTACGCAGGATGAGTTGTCTCAATATAAGAGACTAGCCAATTTAGCTTTTAGGTAATAGGTCGATTGATTTATGAATTAGGATAGATCAATTAATAATTAATTTTGAGTAATTGGGGATTCATGGGGGTATGAGTGCAGGTCCGTGGCCCATTTCTTTTAGGGCTCATCCCGACATTTGTCTTAGCGCCTTAGGAAAACCACGGAAAAACCTTAAGCAGGATGAGTTGTCAACTGAAATGAGGATTAGGCACCATTTTAAGATTAGACTCAACATCTACGTGTACGCCGATATCCTAGGTGTGTTGGAATTTTCTCCTGGTATTCGACCCTTTACCTGCGCATTTAAACCTTCATACTTCACCCTCTTGTTACGCTCTCTTATTCGACTCCTTACCTGCATGGTTAAAGCCTACATACAGTTACAATACCTCACCCTCTTGCTAACCCTCTCTCTCAAACAGCATTCCTCACTCGGCCGTAATAAAATTCTGGAAATTTTTGCTGGGCAGTTTGTTGTCCTTTTGTGTATTGAAGTGTCTGTGAATGTGATTACAATGAGTGTTAAGCGAAAAGCCCTTTCTGTGTCGAAAAATTGGAAATCTTACGAAAATACGATGAAAACAGTACTCTTACTCAGAAACAACTCCCTGATGCATTAGAATCCCAACATCGACATTAAGAACTGAAGGATGTAATCGCAGAAACTGAAGTGTGGTAAACATGAGGACTTGGAGAACACGCACACGGTAACAACTATAAATGTTTTTTTTTTTTCGAAAGAATTAAGTACAGTATATAATGTAAATGTCTTTGACGTAGAGTACAGTAATTACATAATGGAGTAATACTGTATTGCCTTTCATGAATCATGTATTTCAATAAAGAAAAATGCTAATAGATACTGTATATAAGTCAAAATTAGTATACCTGCCTAATACGCGGTCCAGGTTAATACGCGTTTTACACCCGGTCCCTTGTACAGCGTCTTATCGGGGTTTTACTGTAGAAGCATTTGAAATGTGGATATTGAGGAGGATGGAGCTTGTGAAATGGACAGACAGGATAAGAAATGAAGCTGTGTTCGAAAGAGTGGGTGAAGAAAAAATAATGCTGAAACTGATCAGGAAGAGAAAAAGCAATTGGCTGTGTCACTGGCTGAGAAGAAACTATCTACTGAAGGATGCACTGGAAGGAATGGTGAACGGGAGAAGAGTTCGGGCAGAAAAAGATATCAAATAATGGACGACATTAACATATATGGATCGTATGCGGATATTAAGAGGAAGACAGAAAATAGGAAAGACTGGAGAATGCTGTGTTTGAAGTGAAAGACCTGCTCTTAGGTAGAACACTATGAATGAACACCATTATGAGACAAATAGTCATCAGTGTTTTAAAGGGATTCATTCGGATTTTACGAACTTACTACTCGTACTAGTAAGTTGCAGTAACAACGTTTGAAATTTATTTATATTTTCATGTTCTGTATTTTTACTCCATTGCATTTGTTTACTGTATTTTATGACATAGGTTTTTCTCTTTTCCTCTTTTACTTTTTTCAAATTACAAGCTTATATAATTTCGTTCCTTACGCAAAATTTTCAAAAAAGAAAACTACTGCACCTATCACAATGGGAAATGCCTCATTCGATTCGTTATTAACTCAAGAAATTTGCAAAAATATTAAAAAATTTGAAACATTTGTTTATATATTTTGGAATTTAACAAATATAACAAGAAATTCGTATAAAGAAGACTTATGTTTCGTTCGTAAGGCTTCAGTTTTCTTCGTTCATCATGATGTATGCGTATTAAGAAAGTTTTGGTTTCGTTTGTTCAACGCCATTTTATGTGACGCAGTATTCTAAATATTGTTGTAGTTATTGCGGCTAAATCACAACCAAGTTTACAATGTGAAGTGAAAAGTGTTCGTCACTTTTAAATTTAAAATGTGTGCAACCGCTGCAGCAAAGCATATACTGTATAAGCGGTATACAGAAGCACATGTTCCGGTTAATTTGGTAGTATTATGTCTGCATACTGAATTTCTACACAGAGAACTAGGGTTCAAGTATTGTTACGTAATTTTTTATTGTTAAATTTACTTTATCTAACATTATTTAGTAAGAAATTTTATAGTATATTAATTTGATTTATTAATTATTCCTCTGTTCAATGATATTAGGTTTTTCAAGTCATGGCAATTTAGCTGAAATCTGAGGGTTATGCCAAGGATAAAGCTAATTTCTACTGATCCAAATATGCCTTTATCAAGGACAAGATTGCAGTTCCTATTGAGATTGGAATTTGCTATGACCATCAACAAGGCACAAGGGCAGACATTTAAGAAACTTGGCATCTGCCTTTCTAAGCCAGTGTTCACCCATGGACAATTGTATGTTGCATTCAGCCATGCCAAGAATCCACAAGATATACAAGTTGTCATTGGAAATGCAGTACAAGTGAACAAGGCAAAGATAGTGATATATCATATACAAAAAACATTGTTTACAAACAATTTAATGGACAAATCGCAATATAGCGAACGCCAGTAGGGGAAGTTATCCCCACCCACATGAAATGTGCATTGGACACAACACTCGCCTATCACGTAGAGTGTCTGGTGAGCTAGTAGGGGAAAAGTGGAAGGGGTCGTGGGCGGAGCTTAGCGTTCGCTATATTGCGATTTGCCCATTTAATATTATTGTAATATACTGTAAGTCTCATTCTCATTGTGTCAAGTAATGTTTTTCAATCAGTTTTGTGTTTTAATCAATAATTATTGTTCGCATATGCAGTATGTAAAGTTAGGTTTTATACCAAGAATTGTTTGGATCGAATTGCTACCTTCAGTGACATTGTACAAAGGTACTATGTTCCTTTTTGGTTTATTTATAGTCTAATTGTATATTTATTTATTTTTTAAATAGTCATCCAATATCTAAGCATCCACATCTGTGGAGTAACGGTTAGCGCGTCTGGCCGCGAAATCAGGTGGCCCGGGTTCGAATCTTGGTCGGGGCAAGTTACCTGGCTGAGATTTTTTCCGAGTTTTTCCCTCAATCCAATATGAGGAAATGCTGGGTAACTATCGGTGCTGGACCCCGGACTCATTTCACCGGCATTATCACCTTCATTTCATTCAGACGCTAAATAACCTGAGATGTTGATACGGCATTGTAAAATAATCTACAAAAAATATATGTAGACAGCTATTGTTGCTTCAGGCCACTAGTATATAATTAAAAGTATATATCTGTAGTGCCTGGGAAAAGTGACACAAGTCAGTTTCCACAAACCATTTTTGATACCTAATTTTTTGACAACTTACACCGGTTTATGTCGATTTGATTTTTTTCTGTATGTATTATTGTAATGGGAGGAATACTTATGTCTCTTTTTCCAAGCGAGCAGATGTTCTGTAAGTTGTCAATAAATCATCAAACAAGGTTTGTGGAAACTGACTTATGTCACTTTTCCCAAGCACTGCAGATATACACTCAGTCCAAATAACTAATTATTATTTAAATTGAATTGAATTTAAACAAAAAACACGTCACTTTAGATATTGAGGGGAAGTCTGAAACCAGGCTTAATTATATTATTTACATTTCGTCCCCAACCCAGCCACCCCAACTTTGAAATTTCAAGTAGCAGTCTTATAGCCCAGCTCTGATAGAGTGGGAGAGAAGGCCTCACGGCCTTAATTGTGCCAGAAAAAATATAGCATATCATTATTATTATTATTATTATTATTATTATTATTATTATCAATATTATTAGACGTATTATTATTATCATTATTATTATTAGGCCTATTATTATTATTATTATTATTATTATTATTATTATTATTATTATTATTATTATTATTATTATATCTTTATACTTAAATATGAAAGAGCATTCAATTGTTTATACACCTCATTCATTTATTTCACATCTTTTGTTTTATATCATTGCCTGGCAACCTCAATTGTTATTTCTGTTAATTAGAGCTGAAGGTACAAGTACCATTGAACATTTCTTGTATTAAATTATTGTAAAATGGTGTATACCGTTCAAGAGAGAACAAAAATATTTATTTATGGAGCTGAAAACCTTTGTGCTCGTAAACTGCTGAGTTTCCAACGAGAGGCATCCTGAGAAGTCACCGATATGTCATAGATCTAATGCGAGAATTTGAAGAAACTGGCTCTGTGTGCAATAAAGCAAATGGTCAACCCAGAAAACTCGATGAAACTTCGCAAATTGAAATACTAGGTCATTTTATTATTGAATCCAACACCTCCATTCCAAAAGTAGCTGCCGCAACAAACTTTCGGTTGGTTCCATGCAAAAAGTGCTGAAAATGAACACATTTTTTTTCCATACAAAATACAAAGTCACCAACAGCTCAGCGAAGACGATTTTAATAGAAGAGTAGAATTTTGTGAAAAGATGTATCAGAGAATTGAAGATGATTCAGATTTGACACAAAATATTTGCTTTAGTGAGGAAGCGACTTTTTCTTAAATGGGTTTGTCAACAAACACTATTATAAGTATTGGGGAATTGAAAATCCTCATGTGTTTTGTGAAGATAATACCCAGTTTCCTCAGAAGAGCAATGTGTGGGCTGGAATTTTTGGGGACGATATTGTTGGACCGATTTTCATTGAAGAAAACCTGACTGAAGAATTGTATCTGAACATAGGCCTATTAGAAAATTTAATTGATCCACAATCACACTGTCGCTAGAGAACCAAGTCAGTGAAGGAAACCTGGTGCGTGGTGGGAATATAATGGTGTAGCAGACGGTCGACTCAAACTCGTTTTCTACTGCGCATGTCGTCACTTGGGAAGCAGCAGCGGCGCGCTAATTCGCGCCGCAGTGCTCGAGGAACAAAACAAACAGCTGTTGTGTGTACGTGCACGGTGTTAATTCTTTGTTTATATATATATATATATATATATATATATATATATATATATATATATATATATAATATTTAATGTTATTCTTGTAGCAGTAATGCTATTAATGTGACACATGCTATTAGTATGCCTGGATATGCAGTATCTGGTTGTTTGAGTTACAATCGAAAAACAAAAGGAACTGACGTAAAATATTATAGGTTTCCGAAGAATGAAGACTTGGCATGACAATGGTTGCATGCTTGTAGAAGGGAGGATGAAGTCAATTTACAGCACGGTGAGTTTTCTCGCATGTTACTAAATTTTATTTGCTTCGCAACTCATTTGCAAAATATATTTTCATGTTAAACTTATTGTCTGACTTATTCCAGTGATTGCTTTGAGGGAAAAGAAAGGGGATAAAAATCTTAAGACTTAATGTTGTTTCAGCTCGAATATGTTCACTTCATTTTGAGGAGTCAAATTACGAAGTACCTTTAAAGCAGAAACTCCTAAATTATAAACCAAAAAACAGTCGTAATCTGAAAGTAGACGCTGTACCCACAAAAGCTCTGGCGCAGTCTTGCTTGGAACGAAAATCAAGAGATAATCTGAGATTGGACAGATGTGAAAAACGGAGAAGGAGGAAAGAAATTCATGACATCATTGCCAATAGTTCATGTACTGTTCAGGCCACTTCAAAACCAATTCAGACGAACATGTATCAGAGGATAGTGCATTAGGCCTAAATAACGAAACGTGAGTAATTACAGCAATTACATAATTATAACTATTAACTGGTATGTTCCTGTGTATCATATTGTTAAAATTTTTCACATATATGAGTTGCTCCGCAGAAGGGAATAATTTTCTCATAATTCTTGGAAACTTTCTAAGCTAAAAGGACTTAATTACATGTCTTATAAAGTGTTAAAGCTGTGGTACCTTTTGACAAATTTCAGACAGAAAAGGCTTCAGTAAATGGAAGGATTCGATTGTCTCGAATGTCAATAGAGGAGCAAGAAAGGCGTCAATCAATGGGCATAAAATAATTATTTTCTCGCTTAACCCTAGCATTATCACGGTTGGGAAAAAATTACCCACCCTTTTTATTTTCTAAATTTTTTTGAATTAATGAAATCTGACAGCTTTCACCTTTACTCTATTTGTCTCTAACATGATAAAGTATACACACATGTGTTCTGTTTTAGATTTCAAACAGCAGACTAATAATTTGAAGTATTTGTTAGTGGACAGATTTTACCCACCCTTGGCATTTCATATGACCTACACTTTTAAACATTTTCAAGTTTGAATTCTGTAATTTTTGTCCATTGTTGTAACTGTTGATAATGTCGTTAAGGTCGTTTACTGTTTCAATTCTCCACTTTACCATTTACTTGCAGTGTAGAAACTTGAGTTGGTAAATTTGTTCTTTCTTTATTGGTGTTTATTCAAATCTAGTTGTATTCAGGGATACAGAACATAGACATGAGTTGTTTTGTGGATAATACAGCCTTAATGTTTTGGGTGAAGTGATATTATAGTGCTATTGGAAATTGATTTACCGGCGGAGTTGAAGAAAGAAAGTGATAGTGAGGAAGATAATACAGAAGTGGTTAGTGGGGGTGAATCAAGGTCTATTTCAAGTACTAGCTGCCAACAAGAAAGCCGTTCACATTACGAAAATTAATGTCAGATGTGGAAATTGTGGACTTAATTTGTGTAAAAAATATTCAGATATTAAAATTGTGTGCAGCAGCATTTTACTAAAAGGAATATGCAGAATCACTGGAATGAAAAACTGATGTGTTTTTTTTTTAAGTATGAAACTTTATTGAACGTATTTTAAGTAATATACATAATTTAATTTGGTGGGAAATTTTTGCTAACTCTTGGTAATCCACGTCAGAAAAAAATTCTTGATAATGTTAGGGTTAATACTTATTGTAAAATATTTATTTTACCATACAGTAAATTATTTCGAAGATGATAATCACTCAATATTGATCTTAGACACAATTTTTTTCTAAACTCTATTTTTCTTTTAGCTGCATGGAGCGATTCATAGTAGTGTATATAATACATATAGCTAATTCTAAAACAATGTTTTTTTCAGCAATTCTCAAACGAACGAAGCGCTATGTCTAGATGAAATTGATATCTTAAGAAAAAAAATTGTGGCTTTAGAGGAAGAAAATGAAAATTGGAAAGTAAAGTATGAAGAGTTATCTAAGAAATACGAAATCATGTTGGAAGACATTAATAAAGAAAATAAAAAAAAATGGAAATCGTAAATAATAATTTGACAGACAACTTCACACCGGGGCAAATGAAGATAATAAATTCCGAAGAAAGAAGGAAAGTACAGTGGTCTTCGGAAGATATTGCCACTGCAATATCTTTAAAAAGTGTCAGCCCCAAGACATAGCGCTATGTGAGAAGAAACAATTTTCCTTTGCCAGCACATTCTACGTTAAGGAGCTGGGCATCAAATTTTAATTTAGATCAAGGTTTATTGTCTGTCATATTTTTAATGGAAGTCAAATCTAAACATTTGTCAGACTTGAAACGTTGAACAGTTCTAACTTTCGATGAAATTTATATTTCCAACAAGATATGTATTGACGGGAAGAATCAAGAAAGGTTGGGACCTCATAGGTGTTGTCAGACTGTAATGGCCCGTGGTTTAGTTGGCCGTTGGAAACAACCTGTTTATTATGATTTTGACCAAGTAATGAAGCCCAGAATTATTAATGACATTGTCTCTAGTCTGTACAATGCAGGATATATTGTTGTCGCTATGACATGTGATATGGGTTCCGGTAATATGAGGTTCTGGTCAGATTTAAATATTGGATATGACAAGAACTGTTTTATGAAGCACCCTTATGATGATTCCTTGAAAATATTCGTGTTTGCGGATGCTCCCCATCTCCTAAAACTAGCAAGAAACCATTTTGTGGATCACGGATTCCATATCAATGGTAAATCCATAAACAAATCATCACTCGAAATGTTATTAACTACTTCGAACACAGAACTTACCATTGCCCATAAACTCACAAGGTATCATTTAGACTTGAAAGGAAGTGAAAGGCAAAGAGTTTTGCCTGCTGCTCAACTGTTTTCTAATACAGTTTCTAAAGCCATCGAATATCGTGGAGAAAAGGATTACTATAAAGATGAAGGCAATGACTGGAAAAAATGTTCTGAAATAATCAAGTTGTTCAATGACTGGTTTGATTTATTTAATGCGAAATCAAAGTACGGTTGCCATTCAGGTTGTAATGCTTTTGGTGTAGACAAAGAAAACCAAATTGCTTTGTTAAATAATATTTTCTTATATTCATGGAATGGGGGGGGGCAAATGACCACCCTTCTCTTTTGGATTTTAAGCACAGATTCAAATGGTATGTCATGGGTAAACATTCCTCAGCTATATTTACAGCGAATCAAACACACAAAGGAAAACACTGAATCGTGCTTAGTAAATCCTATAAAGGAATGCGATGAAAATGAAAGAAATGATGATTCTTGTCTCTCGAAACATTTTCTGGCACATACAAACAAGATAGTTAATAGCATTAACGATGTATGTGTAAATGTAGCAGAAGAAATTGCCTCTGATTAGTTTGTTAATCCGCAATATGATTCCAATCAACTTGAAATGGTAGAGTTGACAGATTTGCCAGAAATATCGTCTTTCGGAGACCACATTAATCAAGAAGGCTTGAAATACATAGCTGGTTATGTTACTCACAGATTCCGCGACAAATATTCCAATGTAGGTAGTACGACAGGAAACGTAACGGGAAAGAGGCCAGATTGGTTGAGTTTCATATCCAAAGGAAACCTACTGTGTCCAAGTGAAGAGTTGTTGCAGGCTACTGTAATTGTAAATAAAGAATTTGAAGAAATTCTTGGAAATTTTATTGCCGAGGGCAAATTAATCTTTGACAGTCTAGCGGAGCAAGCTTCCCAAAACAATTACCATCCCACATGAAGTTATCCTGTGTCTAGCTCGAACAAGGATATATATAAGATTGAGAGATGTAAATCGAAAACTAAGTTTCGAAAACTCCAAAAGGAAGTTATTTCGAAAAATGTCAAAATTAATTAACGTTAAGAAGTGAAATTTATGGAATAATAATTGCACTTTTAAATCGATGATGTGCTTGGAATAACTCACATCGCACAGTGACATTTGAGCATTATCACAGTAAATTTACCAAAACTACGTCTTTGCCAATAAAGTGAATTGAAAATAACTGAGAATAACCAATTATTGCTTATATAATCCTTTCAATACAATTTTAAATATTTATTTTAAACTACTTTTGCGATATGAACTATTAATAAAACTGGGGTACGAGATATTGCAATATTGCAATCACATCATCGATATTCCTTCTTAGTGTCAACATAAAATCAATTTAAATATTATTTTTCATAAACTGTATGTGTAATGTAAAATCAATTTGAATATTATTTGTCATAAACTGCATGTGTAATGTAAAATCAATTTGAATATTATTTGACATAAACTGCATGTGTAATGTAAAATCAATTTGAATATTATTTGTCATAAACTGCATGTGTAGTGTAAAATCAATTTGAATATTATTTGTCATAAACTGCATGTGTAATGTAAAATCAATTTGAATATTATTTGTCATAAACTGCATGTGTAATGTAAAATCAATTTGAATATTATTTGTCATAAACTGCATGTGTAATGTAAAATCAATTAGAATATTATTTGTCATAAACTACATGTGTCATGTAAAATCAATTTGAATATTATTTGTCATAAACTGCATGTGTAATGTAAAATAAATTTGAATATCATTTGTCATAAACTGCATGTGTAATGTAAAATTAATTTTAGTAGGTTGCTTTATAGTTATTTTTATCTCACAAATTATAATGCTGTTTCAATAATTTAACTATTTACTGTTAAATATAACATGTAGGGCTATTGTAGACGAACTGAAGAATTGTTACATCTAAATTTTGGTGAACTTGTTCATTATTTTTTTAAATTTAGATTCAGATTTTTTCGACACGTGTTGTTATTTTAAATTCATAATGTGATGACGCTATTCACCTCTTGTAGGCTACTTAAAATTGTTTTATGTTTTAAACATACAGAATTAATAAAAGTTAGTGTATTTAATTAATAACAAGTAATATTAAATGTCATTTTTGATTCTGGTTTCTTGGTATTCATAATCAATTAACCTACCCCACCTCCAAAACCATACGTAGCTGAGCTGAGCTAAGCTAGCAAGCTGCGAGAGAGTCTGTAATGCTTCCCGCGTGACGTCATCACGTAGTAGGAGAACGGGCGAGACTGCGCACTGCTTCACCATTATATTCCCACCACGACCTGGTGTTGACGAGATCTCCAGACCTGACGCCGCTTAACATCTTCCTATGGGGTCATTTGAAATCAGTCGTTTATACTCCTAAGCCTGAGAATATTCAAGAATTGAAAAATAGAATAACCCAAGAATGTAATCGGATTAGTAAGGAAACACACCAAAACGTTCGCGAGGAGTTCCAAAATAGATTGTATTACCACATTCTAGTACAGGCATGTCAAAACCCTGCACATTGTGCAGTCGCGCACATTGTGCACTGGTCTGCGTGCAACGTGCAGTTCCTATTTCCCTACCTGGAGGGAGTGAATCGGCTTGGAGGGGAACGCGACTGGACTGTACAGTACCTATAGTAGCAGATCAGTTTTTGTTTCAGTAACACAGATCAGCACGGGTGCTCATCGAGCTGTGATTGTGAATGCGTTATGAAAAATAAAGTGAGGAGTCCACAGATATAACGAAGAAGAGAAATCACGAATCATATAACATAACTGTTATGATGTTTTCCTCATCCAATAGTAATTATTTTAAAATGAAAGGCTTTCATCATATCATGTGGACCTAATAGTGATGTGAGAATTTAAATCATATTAGTAAAGTTCTCAAAATATGATATTCGCCTGCTCTTATTTCTTAATTAGTACTCTCACGGCAAGACAAACATGACAATGATGTTGTTTTGGAGTCTGTACTAACACAGCCATCAATGGTTAGACGACTTACAACTTTTATTTGATAAGCTGATAAGTGATGAGAATGTAGTGAGTAATACATGTGAGGCTCTTGAGGTTGTAAGGGAAGGAAGAAAGTAACTATTTGTAAGGCGAAAAATTTTTCTGGAAAAATAATACATAATGGCGAATTTTCCACCTCACGTTACTATATTATCTAATATACTTATGTTAATAAATCTTTAAACCTGACATAAAGAAAATGTCCTCGCTTCACAGCTTGCGAAGTACTCTTTTAACTCAATTCAGTAACGCTCCCAACTTGCTAATACTTGCTCTCAACGTTTTCCAAATAAACTATATATAATTTTAAATTCAAGCTTAATTTATCCAATTTATTAATAATAATGTGAATTTATATTAATAGACAGCAAGGAAATGATTCCAGTGTAAAAGCCTCACAATGTTCTATTACATGTAATTGGGAGTAAAAATATTTTCTTTCTTAGCATTTGTGCACCAGTGGTCCCAATAATGCTTGAGGAACAATGAAAGAGTATTACTTTGAAATAATCAGTACCTACTACGTAAAATGAAATATTGTGTTCGTTTTTTGTTGTTTCGAAATTACTGCAATATTTATATTTTCTTCAAATACTGTATACAAATCATGTAAATAAATTATTCTTTACAAACGACTGCATTGTGAATTGTAACTGAGTAAGTCTATTGTTTCTTGTGTTACAATTATTGTCAGACGTAGACACTGACAATAATTGTGTTTTTCCTTCTGCTAAGTATGTTTATAATGTCCAAATGTCAATTTAATTGAACACTAGAAGCGCAGAATAGATTCTTGTACATCCCTCCCGCTAAGAACTGGTAAGAGCAACACGTGAATGACGCAATCTGCACAGACCGGCGTTCCGCGCACATACACTGCACTTTCAGTGTCTGATTTTTGACATGCCTGTTCTAGTATATACATTCACGTAGCTTGAGTTGTGAGGGTGCTAGGAACAATAGACTGTGTCGGTACTATTTCGCATTGTCTATAATGAGGCGATATTAGCGATCCTAGTGGTTAGCAACTGTCTATGGATGCATATTTACTGCGTATTGAGCTTCGTGACTATATATATTAGACTGTGGTATTGCTGTTTAACCAACAATGGAGCACATTTTGAACACTCGATTTAGTGAAAATCAACTCTTTCTTGTCAGGTTGCCAGGCAAAATATGTGAAATAAATGAATGAGGTGTATAAATAATTGAATGCTCTTTCAATATTTAAGTTTAATAATATAGAGGTGCCATTTGAAATTTCAAAGTGGGGGTGGCTGGGGGTGGGGGTGAAATCTAAAATGCAATTAAGCCTGGTATCAGACTTCCCCCTCAATATCTAAATTGGGGTGTTTTTTGTTTAAATTGAATGCAGTTTAAATAATTAATTATTTAGACTGGGAAGTTTTGAAATGGATTTGAGGGAGGTGGGATATGATTGTAGAGACTGGATTAATCTTGCTCAGGATGGGGATCGATGGCGGACTTAAGTGAGGGTGGCAATGAACCTCCGGGTTCCTTAAAAGCCATAAGCAGGTATATACAGAGTGATTCAGTGATTATGTTACAAAGTCTTAGGGATGATAAAGGATACAATTATGAACAACTTTCATGTATAATAACCAGGGAAAGGATTTATATGTAAATACATATTTACTTATAAAGCTAATATAATTTATATTTTGCATTATCTTTATGTTTCACAATGTGTAGGGTTGAAAAATCCTACTTTTATTTTCCATATTTTTCCATATTTTAGAGTTTAGTACATATTTTCGTTAATTTCCATATATTTTCCATATTTCATATAAAACAGTCCATATTATATTAGGTTTAACAATAAAACAAAACAAAATTCCATTAACTTTTAAAAATACATTTCAACAATAGAGATTTAAACACATGTTCAGTAATCCCTTTAACATCAGAGTTATTTGAAAATTAGCAGTCCTATCAACAATGGGAAAGTAAGTTACAAAACTGTATTAATTTAATTTAAAATTTTTAACAGACTTCAGTTGTGCAGCTCAACAGTTAAATGCCAGTCAGAGTACACATAGGTTCAGTTTTGTAAATCATACTATAAAGACGGTAAATATGCCAAAAGTACGTCATTCAGTCAATTTAAAATCAAAACTAACAAGTTACATTTCAGAATTTAAAGAAGATGGTTTATCAACTGACAATAAAATATTATTTTGTAATTTGTGTCAGTGTGCAGTATCATCTACACAAAAGTTCCTGGTGCAACAACACATTACAACTAGTAAACATCAGGCCAACAAACAACTAAATTCCAAGCAGAGACAATTGTTTTTAACACAACCAACAACATCGAATGTAAGATCTGAGTTTAACATCGACCTGTGCCGTTCTCTCATCTCTGCTGATATTCCTCTCTACAAACTAAAGAATAAGGTCTTCAGGGAATTCCTTGAAAAATATACTCAACATACAATCCCGGATGAGTCAACACTTAGGAAGACGTATGCTCCATCCATCTACGATGAGACAATACAGAAGATAAGAGATGAAATTAAAGATAGTTCAATTTGGGTTTCCATTGATGAGACTCCCGACAAAGAAGGTAGACTTGTTGGTAATGTAGTTATCGGTTTGTTAAGTGAACAATATTCTGAACGAATTCTTTTACATTGTGATGTTCTAGAAAAGTGCAATAACAAAACTATAGTTAAACTGTTCAACGAAGCTATGGGTATCCTGTGGCCAAAGGGTATTATGTACGATAATGTGTTATTCTTTATTAGCGATGCTGCCCCTTATATGGTCAAAGCTGGACAAGCATTATCTGTTGTATATCCTAAATTGACTCATTTTACTTGTGTGGCGCATGCATTTCATCGTGTGGCAGAAGTGGTCAGAGACAATTTCCCTAAAGTAGATTTGTTGATTTCATCAGTGAAAAAAGTATTTCTCAAAGCTCCCAGTAGAGTTAACGTGTTGAAAGAAATGTACCCTGAAATTCCATTGCCACCAAAGCCAATTTTAACTAGATGGGGTACATGGCTAGAAGCAGTTGAATATTATGTCGAACATATAGACTCTATTAACAATGTTCTCCTTGCATTGGACTCTGAAGATGCAGTCTCAATTGATACTGCGAAAACAGTTACCTGTGACATAAGTGTGAAGAATGACTTAGCTCACATTCAGCATACATTTTCATGCATCATAAAAACGCTCAAAAGTCTCCAAAATAGGCACCTTTCACTATCTGAAAGTTTTGAAATTATAAATAGTACTGTGGAACAACTGAATCGTGGTAGAGGTAAAGTTGCAGATGCAGTAAGAGCTAAGGTGGACACTGTACTTTCAAAAAACCCTGGATATGAAGAACTACAAAAGGTTGTTGCTGTGATGAGTGGTGAATCAACAGTGAAGATTAACTTGGACTTATCCCCAGCAGACATTGTGAAATTGAATTATGTACCAGTTACTTCTTGTGACGTCGAACGCTCTTTTAGTCAGTATAAATCTATCCTCAGAGACAATAGAAGAAGATTCACTTTTCAGCACTTGAAAGAAATGTTTGTAACCTATTGTTATGGTAACAGACAATAAAAATTGTGTTTTGTTGAAACTACATTGGAAGATAAGGTACGTCCATTATATTTTTTGTTTAGTTTGATTAAAATGTACCAATATTTAACGTACATAGTCATTTTTTTATAATTTTAAGTCCATATTTAATTCCATATTTTGGTAAAAATCCATATTTAATTCCATATTTTGGTAAAAATAACTACATATATATTTACATATTTCATATATTTTTAGTCCATATAAATCCGTTCCCTGATAATAACCTTTGTCCGGAAACATTCTATTTGGTAGTTACAGTACAAGCTTAGATATGTTAGTCAGTGTAACCGGCTAGAATCGAAATCAAGGCCATCCTTTTGAAGTTTTGTTGCAGACAACTCGTTCCTGCAGACGTTGGTGATTTCTCATAAACATGGTATAAGCTAGTTGGCATCGTAAATGATAAGCAGACAGACAGACAGACAGACCGACAGACGGGGAGGCAGATAGACAGACAGACAGACAAATCAACTTTGTCAGAGGCAAATATGCATAGACCTTGTCAATAAAATACACCAAAACATTAAAATTACAATAAGTCAAAAATAAAATATTTTGACTGATTAAATCTTGCAACTTTTCTCGCAACTTGCTGATATGCATGTAATTTATGGAAAAACAAAAGGCAATGGAAGGAAAGTTGTAAGGTTTAATCAGTCAAAATATCATTTAAGATGCCCACTAGATTATACTATGTTTATAAGAAATCTCCAATGTTTGCAGGAACATGTTTTCTGCAACAAAACTTCAAGAGGATGGCCTTGAGTTCGATTCTAGCTGGTTGCACTGACTAACATGCTTAGGCTTGTAACTACCAAACGGAATGTTTCCGGACATAGGTTCCTGTATGAAAGTTGTTCATAATTGTCTCCTCTATCATCCCTAATAGTTTGTAACATAATCACTGAATCACGCTGTATATACACGCTCATAAATATCTAGTACACTTGGTCAGTCTTGACTGCCTTTAAATAAAGGAAGTTTATAAAATTAAAAATACAGTAGGCCTATCCTAAAGCGAAGAATATTACTACTGCATATTGTTTTACGTCAAAGTGTTTACGTTTAGTATTAGCCTAGATTATAGTTAGAATCTTCTTCATCCAAAAAATAAACGCAGGCCTACTAGTATTTAACTCAAGGTATCTGTTTTGCAATTTCTTCATACGCATTAAGTTTTTTTTATTGTTGTATTCCTCTGAATCCACGGCGTACAAGCATGGGCTTAATTCTTATAATTGAATTAACTCGCCTACAACTTTTCCATAGCCAGGACGCTATGTTTTTGTTGTTCTTGGCTCCATAATATTTTCGAATCTCATTGCTGAACTCCTTCAAAGAATTGTCAAATCTTAGATTGATTAGAACATATTCTTTATTTACATCATAGACAGTCAAAAACTTTTGTAGTATTGTAGGTACATTGACAATAAAACTTGTAAAGTATATTTGTAAGTCTCGACTTACGAAGCGTTGAATTTTTACGAAAATTTGATGGTATACTCGTACAAATAGGTTAAGTGGAAACCAGCCGAGCAGCTGACCCATTTAGCGGTAGCCCCACGTGACAGATCTTAATTAAAGGACATGTTTACAACTGCGGGCCGAGAGCAGGTAACTTCCATCATAGCGAGCGACACTTCAAGACATTTAACTTACTCGCATTTTTGGCGAGAAATAAATTTTGTCTATGCATTTTTACGTCTTGCTTTAGTTTAAATTTTCGAGGGCTGGACCCAGGAAGGAATCTTGCACTTATTAGCATGTGAATCCACGTCAGTTAGTGTTACCACCGGTTAAATATTTTTACGGAGCATTGACCTCGACTGGAACTTAAACTGGAGATTAACCACGGTAACTTCTAACCTGCCATATTCCAGCTATTAAAGCAGATAACCAGTCATAAGTAGTGAAATAAAATGGAACCCAGGTTCACAGTTGACGATTTTGAAGACAAATTATTGTATTTGGATTACTTGGATCAGGATGATGGTGAGCGTGAAATTGTGTTATGAAAAGAGAAAATTCTTACGAGGAATTAGGCTACAAAAAGTTCAGGAGGATTTAGTTTATCGAAATCTACCGTATGGTTTCTGCTGCAACAGATGGATCACTTGAAACATCCCACAAACATAGGCTAAACAATCCTATTTCTTCTGTGATCCGGCTGCTTACGATATTAAGTTTCTTCGAAACTGATATGTTCACCAGGCTATTTTAAGACGGAACTCTGCACACATGTAATGAACAACAACAATTCAATCATTCATGATGGAAGCAATGTAATAGCATCGCTTTTCCCAAAGTATCTTTCTCTTTTACGTCGTAGACTGAAAGAGGGAAAATACAGTGCTATTCAAAAAGAAGGAGCAGATTTCAAATATTTATTTCTTTCAAACTACAAGAGATAGAAACACAATTCCAACGTTCCTGGACAAACGAAAGTTTAAATTTTGAACAGTCCGGATAGAAGTTCCAATCACGGCCGCATTTGCGCTGTTGCTTGTCATGCGCAGCCCAATTGGCGCTGTTGATTGCAGTGTTAAGGCCAATGTCAGGCATAGGGGGGATAAAAACACGGTCTTTTACGTAACCCCACAGATAAAAATCACAAGGAGTGGGATCTGGAAACCTCGGAGGCCATTGGCGATGAAGTTGATCTTCTCCTCCTCCTCTTCCAATCCAACGTCCTGGAATGGTGTCATTCAGGTAACGTCGGACGTGGTTAGAGAAATGAGGCGGGGCACCATCTTGCATGAAGATGAAGTCATCTGAATCATCTTCAAGTTGAGGAAATAACCAGTTTTGAAGCATGTCTAGATAGGTTATTCCTGTCACAGTTTTCTCCATGAAGAAGAAAGGTCCATAAACTTTGTTTACAGATATGGCACAGAAGACGTTAATCTGCGGTGAATCTCTTTGATGTTCAATAACTGACTGTACGAATACGCTCGACATTTTCATTCGATGTGCGTGGACGTCCCGTGCTTTTCTTTTTGCAAATGCAACCATCTACGAATTTTCGATGCCACTGGTAAATCTGCTTATGACGAGGCGGTTGTTTATTAAGCTGACGGCGATAAGCACGTTGAACTTCAATAATGGACTCTAGTTTTGCTAATTGCAGCACACAAAATGCTTTTTCCTGTTGTGTCGCCATTTTACTACAGACAATCAACAGCGCCAATGCGGCCGCGCATGACGAGCAACAGCACCAATGCGGCCGTGATTGGAACTTCTACCTGGACTGTTCAAAATTTAAACTTTCATCTCTCCAGGAATGTTGGAATTGTGTTTCTATCTTTTGTAGTTTGGAAGAAATAAATATTTGAAATCTGCTCCTTCTTTTTGAATAGCACTGTATTATTCGGTTCATAATGTTTTGTCATATATTAGCTATATTTAAAAAAAACTGAAAGTTAGAATTTATTAAACAGTTATATTAGCCTACCGGTTGTTCTGTATGGTTGTGAAACTTGGACTCTCACTTTGAGAGAGGAAGAGAGGTTAGGGGTACTTGAGAATAAGGTGCTTAGGAAAGTATTTGGGGCTAAGAGGGATGAAGTTACAAAGGAATGGAGAAAGTTATACAACGCAGAACTGCACGTATTGTATTCTTCACCTGACAAAATTAGGAACATTAAATCCAGACGTTTGAGATGGGCAGGGCATGTAGTACGTGTGAGTGTATCCAGAAATTCATACAGGATGTTAGTTGGAAGACCTGAGAAAAAAATACCTTTGGGGAGGCCAAGACGTAGATGGGTGGATATTACATATATTGAAATGGATTTCAAGGAGTTGGGATATGATGCTAGGGACTGGATTAATCTCGCTCAGAATAGGGATCTATGAACCTCGGGGTTCTTTGAAAGCCATTTCTTAGTATTTATTAATAACGAAGAAAAATTCGCTCCGGCGGACAGTGTGCAATTTTTCCAATCTAGGTGGACAAAAATCAAATTTAGACTTGTTTAGTTAGGCATAGGTGAATATGAATTCGTGTTCTTTAATATTTGAAGAATATTGTGAGAAATAGCTTTTACTATTTTATCAGCGGCAATCTACATTAATTAGAAGGGTATGAACATTGAGTTCTTCCTAACACTTCTCGCTCCTGTTCAGCCGTAGACAGAGAGGTTTACTAAGTGGGTGAAAAAGACCCAATTGTGACTTTTTGTGTTGTGAGACATGGAATCTGTTCAGATAGGTATGTTCTTACTAATGTAACTTCAATTTCAAGTTTATAAAGTATTATTCTTCTTACAGAAGGGTTTAAACATTACAATTGAAGAAAAAATATTATTTTAAATTTCTCCAAATATAATGTGAGTTTTAATACAGCCGGTCACGTTCGGTTACAACAATTCTTTTACCATTTGATACAGCATCATTTAGTGTGTTGAATCCCTGTTTTAAAGTTTGTGCGTTCTTGTGCTTTTATCAGTAATTAATTTTTTTCTGTGGTGAGACATACGGTAACTGTTCCATATTTGACTTAACAGCAGAAAAGAACCTGCAACTATTTCTGAGGGTATTAAAAGAAATATATCTAGTAAGGAATCTCCCCTTGTCGTCTTATCTGTTACTTATATTAAGTTGTGTTTCCAGATGAGTGAATTTACTAACGACTGGGCCTGACCCATCTCTCCCTCTATTTGTACCCTGCCAGTTTACCTGGGGCAAGTTTAGGTCTCCCGCGACGATAACATATTGACCGCGAATGTGTCTATTTTCCAACATATCTCTTATTTTACACAGTACGTTCAAGCCTTCTTTCGGAGCCCTGTATAAACCGATGATGTGTAATATGTTTCGCGAATAATCATCCGCTATGTCTACACCCAACATTTCGAACTCAGAGTCTTTAAAATTTTCAGCGCTCTGCAGGCACTCTTTTACACATATAAAAACTCCTCCCCCTGTTCCTACACGGTCGCGTCTGTATGTTACATAATCGTTTCTAAATATTTCCAAGTCTGTCATTTCGCTGGAAAGCCATGATTCCGTTCCTATTATGACGTCAGGATTATACGAATCTACTAGGTTCCAGAATTCAACTGATTTATTATAAATACTTCTGCAATTGACCTGCAGCACTACTAAAGACTTACCATTACATGACATAATATTGCTGATCCCTGTTGTTTTCGCTGTGGCCACCGCTACCACCTACGTGAATGAAACTCCAAGAACTCCCGCGTAATTTGAAAGATAAATGAAACATTTCGATGTATTCCTGTTCAAATGAATTAATAAAGAAAATCATGAGTTTTATATGAATCACTCTACTGTATTTTTAAACTCTAGAAATTTATATTTATTTATGAATATATGTTGAAATCAAAATGCGGTGACCTGTGACTCACTGATTTAGAGGATTTGGCATTTTTTCTATTGTGAAGGGTTGCACATGAGGGTTTTTGTATTATTCTGTGTGTGATGTGCATTTTTTTTTTCATGGTTCATAGTGTTCATATGCTGTCCTGGGTCCGTCTCAAAGAGCGAAGAACTATTCACTCTCTCACATTTTACTCTTCAATATTCTTCAAAACTCTAACCCTAGCTACTTAGCTTCTCGTTTTCAACATTTGTTTTCATATCACGAAATAGATACTCGCTCACGACACCATATCACACTCTTCATTCCCAAACACAGAACATCCTTCTACTCTCCATCTTTCACAGTCTCTGCAACTCATCTCTGGAGCTCTCTACCACAACGTGTTAGAGACTGTCGGACATTGTCTAGTTTCAAAAATAAATTAAAATTGCACTTTTTCAATTCAGATTCCTTTCAGTTATAAGCCCTTTTCTCTGCGATAGTTTTGTAAAAATATAGGCTATGTATTTCTTTTCCTTCCTTTCCCCTTTTTGTTCTCTTTATCAGCTGCTGAATTTATTATCATAGCCTTTTTATTGTGAATTTTATTTAATTTTCTTTTTTTTTTCTTTTTTATTATTATTTTATTACATTCTATTTTATTATATTCTTCCTTACGTTTTCCATATTAACCATTTGTACTAAGTGAGTTGCTTTTGCTATATTCCAATGTATTTTACTTTCTTTTTTCTATTATGGTATTATTTTCATGTTGTTTAGTGTCGATTTTATTATGCTATTATTATTATTTTTGTAATATGTTAGTATTCTGTTCTTTAACTTTTGTTAAATTTTAACTGCTTGTATACTTTGTGACCTCGTAGAGTGTAAGAGAAGGCCCTATGGCCTTAACTCTGCCAGTATAAATAAAGAATTATTATTATTATTATTATTATTATTATTATTATTATTATTATTATTATTATTATTATTATTATTATTATTATTATTATATAGTGTTTGATTCATTTGTTCACATCTATGCTATTAGTTTGAATATTTTCCAACTTCTATTCACACTTTCATCACCTTATAGGCTATGTATTGTCTACTATGGACATCCATATTCTTTCCCCGCTATTTCACGCACGACTTTCAAATTCATTCGTTATGAGGATTTTTTTCCTTGTAGATGCTTTTGTTTTAGTTGCACGTGTACTTGTTATAATTGGATTAATCACGGCATTTAAGGACCATTCCTATATCACAATAAGGTTCCCAATCATTCAAACTTCAGAGAAGAAAATGTTAAGACAAGTTGTTAACAAATATGGAAACACAATGGTAACTTTCATTTTAGACGTTAGTAATCAAGTGTACAAATACAATAGCAAACTCGCATCAAGCTAAATGAGGTTTAGAATTCAAGAATATGTCGATAATAATATTATGCTGCCATTTATCGTCATGCTCTCAACTTTATTTCACTTACTCCAGGTTTACTTTCGTATTTCTCCACTTAGCCATAAAAATCTATAAATGAGAGTTACCATTGTTTTTCTCCATGCATGTATGATAAAATTGCAATAAAGTAGCGAGAAACGAAATATTATAATGTATATCCTTCAACAATCTCTGAAATGCAGATATGAAGATAATGGTTGCAATGAATAAAAGAATAAAATATGTTAAAAATAATGTAATATAAATAAAAAATATAGTCAAATCTGGATATAGTGAACTGGGTTATAGTGAAAATTCGGCTATAGTGACCCGCATACATTATAAAGTACAGTAGTGGCAAAAAAAACCGGACCGACCCTTGTAGCTGATTTCAGAGCCTTGTTCACTCCAGAGCACGATAGACTGGTAACTAAGACTTTCGTGATTCGAATCCTGCCTAGGAAGGAAACTATTTTTGTTCCTAGCTTTGAATAGAAAAAGGAGCATCTTCTGGGGACCTCTGGAGAAAGAACTAAGGAAGAAACTAGTGAAGTGCTTTGTGTGTAGTGTAGCATTATATGGGGCAGAAGCATGGACATTACGACGCACTGAAGAGAAGCGATTAGAAAGTTTTGAAATGTGGCTATTTAGAAGGATAGAGCGTGTGAAGTGGACAGACCGAATAAGAAACAAAGCCGTGTTGGAAAGAGTGGGTGAAGAAATAATGATGCTGAGAGTAATCAGGAAGAGGAAAAGGAATTGGTTGGGTCACTGGTTGAGAAAAAAACTGCCTTCTGAAGGATGCAATGGAAGGAATGGTGAGTGGGAGAAGAGTTCGGGGCAGATGAAGATATCAGATGATATACGACATTAAAATAAATGGATGATATGCGGAGACCAAAAGGAAAACAGAAAGTAGGAAAAACTGGAGAATGCTGGATTTGCAGTGAAAGAACTGTCCTTGGGCAGAACACTGTGAACGAACTAAATAAGATCGATTACTTATTTTCCATAATATTCTTGGACTTTCATGTTGTACCTAAACATGATACTTGCGGATTGCAGGGGACTTGCTCCGCGTCTTATATCTAAGTAAGTGGACATTGGCTTTCTGCTGTATGGACGGAGTAGTGTACCATCTTAATTTTATTGTAATATGTTATTGTGTTGTAGCCATCTTGTGCACTTACCTAACTGAGAAGTAGATCTGCTCAGCCGATATTTTCTTATCTCAGTTCATTATTGTATCGTGCCTTTAGGCGCAACAATGCTTCGGTTCTTTGTTTAGGAGTATGTAGCCACCATTGTAGTTGAGGCGGTAGCGGATTGTCTGCAGATTCGGACCTGTGCTTGGCATGAGTTTTATTCCGGTTTGGGTTGATTACTTGGTTGGGTTTTGTTTACGAGACTTTCCCCAAATGTAAGGCGAATATTAGATAATTCCAAGTGAATAAAAAGTAAGCATTAGCTGTTAGAATTAAGTATTAGCAAAAGCAATTGCTATCTAGCATTCAGTACTAGCATTAGAATTAGCTTAACATTGTGTGAATAATCTTTTGCTAATGCTAGGTAGAAAGTGCTGGAAAATCTCAGCTTTTGCTGGCTAGACACGTGTATTCGCAGTGAGGCATGTATTGATGACAATACCATTATCGATTGTTGAAATTACTTTAATTAACACCTGTTTTCTTTAGTTTGACTCTGTGTTGGGTTAATTCAGATGTTTTCTTTAATAATTATTTAGTTCGAGTCTATGTTAGGTCAGGTGTGTAGTTTTAGAAATGTCTTCTTCCAAAAGTGAGTATCCTGATGATTGTGGAAGCGATTCCCGAGCAAGGCTTGTGACTAATTTGAGTAAGCATCCTGTGATTTTTAATAAATCACAGGTTCCTATGATCAAAGATAAAAAAGATAAAGCTTGGGGAGAGATCGTGAATGAATATCAACAAGAACTAGGGAAGTCTACTTCAGAGAAGCAATTAAAGAAGAAAGACCAGAATATGAAAGCAGAGGTAAAAAATAAAACGGACAAAACAGCGACAGGTAACAAGAAAATAGTCCTAAAGCCATGGGAAGAGCTTCTAGATTTACTGACTTCGGATCAAAATCCTGTCTTCAGTAAAATTCCAGGTGGTCAAAATAATTTTATTTTCTTAGGTACATTAAAAAAATATGAGACATTAAAAATATGAAAGTTTACATTACTATTTTTTTTTTTTTTTTTCATTTTAGGAGACCTAACTGTTGGTAACTGTCCTGAGACACCCCAAGTTACTTCATAATTTTCCCCACCATCACCACCTAAAAAAAAGTCAAAGTTCTTTCTGACGGAAACGGAGGAAACGAAGAATTTGAGATAGAATGAATTACAAAGACTTCTTTTATTGGAACAATTATAGCTGACAAAAATTCAAAAAGAAAAAAGAGATGTTAATATTAATATTATTGAAAAACGATAGGCTAAGTACCAGTGAGGGTAATGACTTAACTTACACAATTTTGTGAATGGTCACAGAATGAAAACTTCTTTTGCATTTAAATTAATAATGATTGTAAGAAACAATGTGATTTTCATAAGTTTAAATTGAAATACAACTAAAGTCTTAAATTATAAATAACTTCCTTTATGTCATCTCTCTTCCTTTGCCCAAGACGTCTCAAATTTCCTTCTTCAAGGTGATCTTCAAATTCATCAATCTGCTGAATTCCTTCATCTCCTTCAAATTGGTTGGGATCCTTTAAGTATGTTATGAAGTAAGGCACAACTGTTATAGCAGACACCTTATCCAGTTTAACTCTCACATGATTTAGGATAGGAAATCTTCTTTTCAGAATTCTATTACCGTGGACTGATCCTGGCCATTGTGCGTCTATACTTGTAAATTGTTCCCTAGCATTACAGGTAGCTTGAACATTGATAGTAATATATGCGGATCAGGACGAACGATTTAGGTTCACTATAATCTAATGTTCACTATAACCCAGTTCACTATATCCAGAGTTGATTGTATTTTTATTTGTATTACATTATATAACACATTTTATTCTTTTATTCATTGCAGACATTATCTTCATGTCTGCATTTCAGAGATTGTTGAAGGAAATGCATTATAATATTTCGTTTCTCGCTAATTTATTGCAGTTTTATCATACATGCATGAAGAAAAACAATGGTAACTCTCATTTATAGATTTTTATGGCTAAGTGCAGGAATACGAAAGTAAACCTGGAGTAAGTGAAATAAAGTTGAGAGCATGACGATAAATGGCAGCACAATATTATTATCGACATATTCTTGAATTCTAAACCTCATTTAGCTTGATGCGAGTTTGCTATTGTATTTCTACACTTGATTACTAACGTCTAAAATGGAATTTACCATTGTTTTCCAAATTTATTAACAACTTGTCTTAACATTTTCTTCTCTGAAACCACTGTCACCAAGAAGAACATAATCCTCCTGGCTGTTCATTGCACTGTAGGTATCAGAGCGTTTCAGAATTCTATTACCGTAGACTGATCATGGCCATTGTGCATCTAGCATTACAGGTAGCTTGCACATAGATAGTAGCCTCGCCCTTTCTGTTTATATACTCATCCCCGTTATGTGGTGGTTATGGAATAACTCCCTGGCTCATGACATCTTGTTTACAAAAGAGCGGGTAATAATTGAGAGGTACTTTGGGCAACTGAAAAGCAGGCTATTTCTTGAGGAGTGTTGGGCCGTCTATACGGTGTCATGAGCCAGGGAGTAGCCTACCGTTTTGCAGACAGTCGTCCTATGCACTCCAATGTCCTTTCCAATACCTGCCTGAAATCCAGAGTCACTTACAAAGTGAAGAAAGATTTCCATCCTTTGCTTGGAAGACAAGGCACCACCTCTGGATTCATAATTTGTCGCACCAAGAAAATAATTAGCAATCCATTCCACATTCTCCTCATTAAACCTGTGTAAATCACAGTAGTCTTCTTCCCTGGTCCTTACCCGTTCTCTGTAGAACTTGGGAAACCGCAACTGTATAAATCCCGTCATCTCAGATGAGAGTTTAGGAAAAGACTGAAATCTTTAAGTCTGGGTTGATCCACACTTAAAATTTTGTAAGCAGTTGCTAATAAAATGAAGACAATACTTGGTTTTATTCACACCTGTTCTAGTATATGCTGAAAAATTTAGCTTTTACTAGTACCGCTAGATCTGTCTATTTAGCAAAAGCTTTAGCTTAGATTTTATTCACTGATATTAGTAGCTTTTGCCTAAAATGTACTAGTAAAAGCATTTGCTAGGTTTTATTCACTTGACCCGACGTGATACATTCTGAGCCTTATCTCGTCAAGTTAGCATCTCCCTATCACCCATTTCATCGATGCTAAAATTTAATAATAATCTTATAGTTGACACAACGTCGTTATGTAACCGAGTAAACAGGCGTTTAACCCACCAGTACTCGCGCGGCATACATTCGTAATCCACTCCTGTTTATTTACGTCATCACATCTCCGGTTTCAATGCTTATAGTGTGAAATTTTCAGCACCTTTCTGTTACAGTTTACTCAGATGTCTGGAGTATTTGGATGTAACTGTGACTCTTTTCTGTGTAGTAATGTTGTTTTTAGAGTGGATTACAAATTGTAATTCGCACGAGTGCAACGCCAGTATTTTTAACAGGTGAGAGTACAAGCGAGTATTTTCGATTTCTTTATCTGTAATGTGATTTATTCCTATAAACCGTTCATAAGACATTTTTACACGTATTTTCTGTTATAGTGGCTATTTTATCCCGCAATATAAATGATTACGTGGACATTTGATAATGTAGAACAATGACTTTTTCTCATATGAAAAAGACATGTACTTGAACACAATAGTGACTTAAATTTTTAGAAGTAGGAAATTATAACTGTAGAGTGTAGTTTATAACATTTAGCAATTAAATCTATATAATAACAGAGTTTTTATTACATATTTTGCACCATAATACCACTCATTAATATTTAAAGTAATAATGTCAATAAAATATGAAGTTCAAATAGAGCTATAATGTTATAGCACAAACAATTTAATAGAATCGGTAAAGTAATATTATTATGCATATATTTTGTAAAATTACATATCTGCGAGAAGCGGCAAATATTGAAGTAAATAAAAAAGAACATTTTAATGAGATTGTTTCTCGAAATGGTTTAATCTTAAGTGATAAAAATATATTGCAACAGAATTTAACTCGTATTTTACGAACATTGGCTTGGATATTGTATCGTCTATAAAAATAACAATTTTCTTAACAATGTAACTTCAGTAAATTTTTTATGTATCTTTAGGCCTACCCCGTAACAGATGACGAAATAATAAATATAGCCAAAACTTTAAAAAATAGTGTATCACCTGGTCCTGATAACATAAGTGCTAAAATACTTAACATGGTTATAAATTATATTGTCAAACCTCTAACTCATATTTTTTATTTATGTTCTCTAAATGGCAAATTCCAAAATAAATTAAAAAATGCAATTGTGAAACTTATTTTTAAAACAGGAGACAAAAGAAATATGAACAATTATAGACCAATATCATTACTTTCATGTATTTCAAAATTACTAGAAAAATGTATTCAAATTCGATTAATGAATTATCTTGATAAATATAATATATTAAGTGATAATCAATTTGGTTTTCGAAAAAATTTCAGTACAGATAATGCAATATATCAAGTTAGTAAAAAAATTGTCAGAGAATTTGGTCAAGGTAACAAATGTATTGGTATTTTCCTGGATATAAAAAAAGCATTTGATGCAGTGAAACATAAATCTTAATTGAGGAATTGGACTGATTAGGAATCAAAGGTAATGCTTTAAACTTAATAAAATCGTATCTTAACGACAGAATTCAAATAACGAAAATTGAAATTATTCAAGAACCTTCCATTATTAATATAGATGTTCCCCAAGGCACAGTTCTAGGCCCTATTTTATTTTTAATATATATTAATGACTTACTAAAAATTGACTTACAACAATACAATAGTGTTCATTATTCTTATGCAGATGACACAGTTTTACTTTTTGGTAAAAAAAATCTGGTATAATGCATATAATAATTCATACAATGGACTTAAATTAATAAAAAATGGTTTGACATAAATTATCTTTCTATCAACGAAAATAAAACCATAATTATTCCATTCTCACTATCTGAAAAATGTAACAAACCTCCTACATCTATATTAAGTATTAAATTATATAATTCTGATTGTTATCTTATACAGTGTAAATGTCTATTATTAAGGAGTCCTCTGAAGTTAAGTATTTAGGCATAATTTTCGACAATCATTTAAAATGGAACCAACACATTAATTACCTTTGTAATAAATTACGTAAAATAATATATTATTTTGTTTTATTGAGGAATTACTTGTCAGTGAGTTTATTTTGCACTGTATACATAACTTTATTTCAATCGGTAATTATGTATGGAATTATAGGATGGGGTAGTTTATTTAAATCCAATTTTAATCCACTTTATTTATTACAGAAGAAAATAATTAAAATATGTATTGATTTTCTATCTCAAAAATTGTTTTTAGACTTTAATGTTCTTAATATAAGACAAATATATTATACTGTATTAATAAAATTCATACATAAAAATCGAAATAATTTTGAATTGTATTCTCATAGTTATGAAACAAAGGTTATTAATTCTTTAAGATTGTTTGAACCAAAATGCAACACTGCTACAGTATTTAATCATAGTAGTAATTTAGGCCCAAGAATATATAACAAATTTATATTTAAATATCCCAATCTTGTCAATTCTAATAGTTCTAGTATTAAATTTAAAAAGTTATGTATGGATTTTATGAAAATTGAAAAATTGTAAATTTAAATTTATATACTATAATTGCACAGTAGACATAAGACAAATTGCATTGTATAATTATTAATTTCAATTTAGGAATCCGCCCCTGAGCATGAGTTCTACTCTTTCAGGGGCGAGCTAAAGTTTTTCTGTATATATTATATTTTATGTTACAATTCTTAGCAAAATAAATAAAATAAAAAATAAATAAATATGTATAAAAATTGTTTATTAAAAAAAAGAGATCTATTACAAAATAAATGTAATTCGCAATGCTACTGCTTTCACAAATTATGGCGCGAGCACTGAAGGGTTAATATAATTACATGCAAGAATATCGTACAATAAGATTGTTAACGATTTTAAAATGACATACGGACGTCCATAGAAATAATCCTATTCTATTCCGTCTTTAAGCTAAATTGCTAAATCGACTGATGCTCCAGCTTGTGCAATGTCTCTTGTTAATAGTTGATATACTGTTTAACTTGTGCCTGTTTCTCTTTCCACTATACTTCTTGCCAATAAAAGGGTTAATGAAGAAAGTAATAATAAAAATCATATATTATTTATTCGTGGAAATGCTACAGCTTTACAACTAGGCAGCGAAATTTAGTGTCCGATGGGAGAGAGGCACGTGATTTCAGGTTAACTATGTTCTAGAGTATCTCTATTGTGTACAATAGAAGTCGGCGTAGGTTGTGTCCCGTGCCTTAGTTCTTGTGGCGGAGTCACCACAGTCATTTACTGTTTACTTGCTTTGTGTTGCAGTCGACGAGTAACTTACATCATGGGCTAGAGACCATAGAATTTCGCACTAATTTAGAAAAAAAATCGCGATAAAAATATTACATTTCGTGTTTTGTCGCTAATTATTTGTAAGTAACCGCAATAATTTCGTATAAATTGTAAATGGAATTTTACGTGAAAAAATAACCATATATTACATTTTAGACGTCAAAATAATGGTAAAAAAAGTTTCCATACATCAATATATTCTACATATTAAAAATAAACACAACTTTATAAAATTGATAAAAACATTATATGTAAGCCTAACATCTGCTGTTTTTATTTGTGGAATAAAAGCATAGCAGAAAACAATATTATTTTCTCTCATTCTGCGTCTACAGTTACTAACAAAAATTATACTTTGCGAAAAACCTTTCTGCGACAACAGATACCCAAGGAACTCTGACGCATGCCAATACAGCAGATGTAAATTCAGAGTAATTCAACATGAGAGCTCGTAATGCCTCTATCACGTCAACTGTAACATTGGAAGTGTTGGATGATTGTTTAAAAACTATTTCTTTCAAAGTAAGGAACGCTACACTGCAATCAGAACTTTTTAATCCTTTCTATGACTGAATTAACATTATCAACGTTTATCTGCACAATATTTGCTGATTGAATAATTCATTTACATTTTACAAACAATGAATATGAATCATGTAACTCGCATTTTTCAATTTTCTGAAACACCAATTGTCTCACATGCTTAAATTATTCCTATATTTCAGTCTTTAAGTCCAAACTGAAATGGTTAATTAATTTACCTACAGACTCTCCTACATTACCAGAAATTACTACATTCATTCTACACTTCAGGTCATAATACGAAAATCTGTGGTCTCTACCTACCCCTCTCCACCGCTGACCATGACTACTCACGCGCAAGGAAACAAATCCGTACCTATAGTAAAGGAACACCAAAACTGTTTCATCGGGCACTAAGTTATTGAGTAATATTATACATACATATGTTATATTATCAGGATTATCTCTTAAATCCAATGCACGGGTCTTCTGTCCGTACGTGCTTTGTACCTAAAACAAGTCCTACTTTATAGGTTTCACCTATAGCTAGATCCAA
The DNA here is from genome assembly GCF_040183065.1 of Periplaneta americana. Lineage (NCBI taxonomy): Eukaryota > Metazoa > Arthropoda > Insecta > Blattodea > Blattidae > Periplaneta > Periplaneta americana. Next base: position 95,359,592 of record NC_091132.1, read on the forward strand.
CCACTCTGCAAAAGAACACACAGATTAAAATAAAAATGACACAAGACACATTATAGTTTCACTGCATGATTATAACTTGAAAAGGAAAATAGTGAATAATTTCGAGGGAAAAGTTGTTCCGGGGCCGGGTATCGATCCCGGGACCTTTGGCTTAATGTACCAACGTTCTACCGAATGAACTACCCAGGAACTACACCCGACACCTTCTCAATTTTTCCCTTTATATCCACACACCTCAAGTGGGCTGACAAGACGCCAGAAACCCAACTTTGAGTGCACACAACCACAATTCAAGTCACACAGAGTTGTGTACACTCAAAATTGGGTTCTGGCGTTTTGGCAGTCCATTTGAGGTGTGTGGATATAAAGGGAAAAATTGAGACGTTGTCGGGTGTAGTTCCTAGGTAGCTCAGTCGGTAGAGCGTTGGTGCGCTAAGCCAAAGGTTCCGGGATCGATATCCGGCCCCGGAACAATTTTTTCCTTGAAATTATTCGAGTCTGCTTCACAGGGAGCTATACCTGAAAGCCAGATTTGCAAGGAAAATACTGTTTACTTTGTGGGTGCGGCCTTTCGTCTTGTTGACAAATACTTTTATGGTCCTTAATCGAATTTCAACATAAGACATTTTTGGATATTTCAGCTCTGTTGTGAAATTTGTTAAGCTTTCAAATTTTCAGAATTCTTAGTGCTTCTACGTATGTACGTATATCTGAAATAAGAGAAATTGGAAGTATGTTACACAGCCTACTGTAATTTTCGACGCACTTCAATTATCGCGGTATATCCCTGATTAGGCCTATGGATCAAATAAGGATTGTAAAACATGAGACACTTCCTATTGAACAACACGGCTGAAATAACTTAGAAAAATACAAACAGAATTAAAGGAATAAAGTAGCTTCATTTTTAAATTAATAATACGAAGAAAACACTCGTGACTTTTCAGCATTAGCTTGCTATCTTTAACATATTGTATCAAGGCCGTCAAAATAAAATTCTCAGTGTGAAACATGTTATTAAATTATGGAACAAAAGAATTATGTAAACGTCTCTGAAGAACAATATATGATGATGACATACAATAGAGCCTACCTACATTTATTTTATTCACACGGTTTACAAATTCAAGGTCCAGAAACTGTCGACGTATCTAAAGAGTTTCGTCATTTGTACAGCAAACTTTGACTTGCGTTGTCTAATATTTACGCATATTTCAAGGAGTGTTGGTTGAGTGGGAACGTATTACGGTCTGCTGGCCGTGTTTACCACAAAATAAAATCGATTTTATGTCCTCCAGACAATCTTCGACTATGTAAGAAAGCTCCGTTCTGAATATTTTACATCTATCTGTCGATTAAACTGATGTATTGCTCTTCTTTCGTCGGGCTGTTGAACTGTCTTTTCTAGTCAACATATTCGTCTTTTTCTTCGTCGATGGTTTTGTGTTTGCGATTAAGTTTGATGGTCGCGTGTTGCACTCTGGTTACCAAGTTTTCTTTCAAGAGTGAAGTAAAACAGAGAAGTCCGTGCCGTATATTGAGTAAGAAGGTTCAAAGTTAACATGTCTATCAAAATTAAACTCTAGTTATCTATTTGCGTTTCAAACTGTAATCTGGAGTAATGAATTCCGCCTTCTAACTGTCCCATCTCAGAAATATATTTATGCTCGACCATGCCGAAATGTAGTAATTATACACCTGGTAGTAGCCCTTTAATGCACCTCATTAAAGTACACGTATTCATTAAATTTCAGGTGTTCAGCCAATGACAAATCACCTTTGTACCATTATAAAACCGCAAGTATCGATTATTCTCGGATATGCAATCGAAAGACAACTAGCGAAACGTCACGGAGGCTGGAAATCCAATACTGTCGCAGAAGGTTATGTTCTGTTACTATAATAATTAGCGTTAATTGTAAATAATATTCAAATAAATTCAATTTGTCATCTCGTTTTTCAATTCTAAATCAATTTCCAGGTTATATCAAGACTAATGTTCATCTTATTCTCTACGTTTATCGAGGTCAATGACATTTGTTTCTCGGAAAAAATCAATACTTTCGCGTCTGCGCACATCTCACAATCCAGGTCAGTTCGCTACTCACTTACATAAGCATAACATGACCTACTTTTGAATAATTTCAAGTTAGAAATATGGTCGAGCATAAAAAGTTATATGAAACTTGCCTATAATGGTAATTAAGACGCTCGTATGAAAATTATGAAATTCGCTTGCGCTCGTTTCATAAACAAACATACTTGCGTCTTAATTACTACCATTATAGGCTCGTTACATAATGTACTATTCTCTACAATAATAGACTAGCAGAATCCAGAATCAGGAACTGTTAGCGATTAACCAATAAACGCAATTTTGTGCAGTAACGGTGAAAACTTTGAAACAGCTTTTGAGCCAAATTTTGTAGAATATTATAGCTTTATTACCTCTGTCCTAAATTGTTAAAATTCTTGAGCTGTTCTTTTCAAAGTACTGTATTGTCTTACAATGTGTCTACATGTCTACACGTTCATTTCATCACAAACGACTCTAGTGTGTTCTTAATAATTTCTTTCACTTTGCATATCCTATTTTGCACCTTCATGTTTCTATAAACGTTTGATGTTCTCCAAATAGCTTCTTTTTTTTAAGATTCTTTTTTTTTTAAGTTGGTAATTTAACGGCGCTGTATCAACTACGAGGTTATTTAGCGTCGATGAGATTGGTGGTAGCGAGATGGTATTTGGCGAGATGAGGCCGAGGATTCACCATAGATTACCTGACATACACCTTACGGTTGGGGAAAACCTCGGAAAAAACCCAATCAATCAATCCAAACGGGGATCGAACCCGCGCCCGAGCGCAACTTCAGACCGGCAGGCAAGCGCCTTAACCGACTGAGTCACACCGGTGACTTACAGATTCTTCACAGTTTTTTTTTTTTCGTAAACTCAATTTTTGATAAAATAATAGGTTCGTGGTTCTTGTCAGTTTGTGATAAGTAGGGACCGTATTTTGTCTTAAGGGGCACTGATACAAAATTAGCTGTTCATAGACGTGAAGTCAAATTTGATGCGTGCCACAGTATCTTGTTTGTGCTGAAGTTGACATTCTATTCATGATTTAAAACTAGACCTCATAGACTGTTTACAATGCATTATAGTGATAAAGATTGATACTACAACGACGTTTCCTACAATTTAAATTATTTCTTTATGTATTTAATTCATTAATTATTTTCACTACAGAATTCTTCTATTTCATTTTATTTATTTATTTATTTATTTATACTGGCAGAGTTAAGGCCATAGGGTCCTCTCTTACACTCTACCAGGTCACAAAGTTTACAAGCAGTGAAATTTAACAAAAAATAATAGCATAACAAAATCGACACTAAACAATGTGAAAATAATAGTCTACCATGATAGAAAAAAAGAAAGTAAAGTACACATCTAAAGATTGGAATATAATAAAAGCAACTCAGTTCGTACAAATAGTTAACAGGGGAAATGTATGGAAGAATACAACAAATGGAATGTAATAAAATAATTTAAAAAACTAATTTTAGATAAAATTCACAATAAAAAGGCTATGATAATAAATTAATCTGGTGATAAAAAAAAGAAAAGGAAGAAAAAAATATATTATTTACAAAACTGTAGCAGACAAAAGGCCTTGTAATTGAAGAGAATCTGAATTTAAAAAGTGCAATTTTAGTTTATTTTTGAAACTAGAAAATGTTCGACAGTCTCTGACATGCTGTGGTGGACAGCTCCAGAGTTGAGCTGCAGAGACTGTGAAAGATGAAGCGTAGGAGGATGTTCTGTGTTTAGGAATGGAGAATGTGATATGGTGTTGTGAGCGAGTATCTATTTCGTGATATGGGGACAAATGTTGAAAACGAGAAGCTAAGTGACTACAGTAGGGTTAGAGTTCTGAAGAATATTGAAGAGTAGCGTGAGGGAGTGAATAGCTCTTTGAGACGGACCCAGACAGCATAAAATTTAGTGAAGGTGTGATACGGTCAGATCTACGGACGTTGCAAATAAATCGAACACATGCATTATGAACACGCTTCTACTCAACCAGTATAAAAATTACAGCAAATATGAATAAGAGCGACACAGAAAACAATGGAATAATAATAATAATAATAATAATAATAATATTTTTTTCTAAAAATGTGCTCCCTTTTTATTCAGTATGCTCCATTGCAGTAATGCAATACTACACACATTTGTTGCTACACTGTTTTTACATTCTGTGTGAACTTAAAAGAAAAACTAATAGTAAACTATTTACAATATAAGGATGTAAAGTCAACTGACTGAATAGAGTTTATGAATTATTTACAATTATTAATACTAATATTATTTTAACTGGAGCAGTATTTTCACTATTTACAATATAATACACTGCCGTGAAGTCTATTGAATAATAATAATAATAATAATAATAATAATAATAATAATAATAATAGTAAATGTAGATGAGTAAGTTACACGTACGAGTCAAAAAGTTAAGCAATTACAATTTAGTGTTAAATAAGACAATTTGTATCAAAGAAATTATATTTCATAATGAAGGACAATTATTGATATATGAAAAATAAAAATCATATTCCACAAAAGTTATATTTGAAAAAGGATCACATTATTTTGGAGACGACAATCGACTTTTGAAAGTAATCAATGTCTGAAGCCCTAATATTAAACTATAGTAATATGAAATACCATACCTTCCATTACATTACACAACACTGTGCTGCACATAATAGTGTAAATAATGTTTAATCAATGTAGGTCTACATAGTTTAAATAATATAAATTGTACATATTAATGTAATTGTTAAAGTCGTCTATGTTTTGTTCTGTCCAACTTGACAGCACAGGATTCGCGTGAGCAGTCAGAAATACTTCGCTTGCTACATGCACGCACTCATCCGTTACAGTAGAAACTCCAGTAATATCTAACCTTGTAGCCTCCTGGGACAAAGTACGGTCCCTGTGATAAGATCCCAAGTACATACGTTGAATTTTCACAGACAACAAAATCTTGCGAGGTATTCACAAGGATTTATTTATTCTTAACTGATATTGGGATGATGTTAGTACACAGTCGATGTGTACACAGTCGATTTTCTACTACAGAAACCTGGCGATTGGAATTTGTGTTTGTTAAAGACGATATCTGACACGGGTTTTCGCGAGGTATTCCAATTTATACTACCAGAATAAACGTTTCCCTTCACCATTATCATGTGGTCTGACGTAGATTCACTGCAATTATTGCAATGTGACCTTGTTGCTTCAAGAGAGGGAGGCTCGAGTCAATGGTAAACAACTGAAGTACTCAAAGTTGGAATAATAATACAATAAAACTTGTTCCAAGCTGAATGCAAGAAACTGAATTTATTTTCCAAATTAGAAAATATTTCACATTATACACAATTACACAGGTATTATACCTTTTTTCCTGCGCCTTTTCAGTCGGCCAGATCAAAACGAGCCATTCGCGCTTAAGTAACATTGCTTAATATATTGTAATTTATTGAGACTTATGTCGCTGTTAGTTATGGTAAGTTAAATATTATACGCGTCCAGACAAAACATTGTAGCCACGAAGAAGATGAAACGTAATATGAAGTACTAGGTGACCATTTTGTTACGTGGAACGTAAACAACGGCGCAGCGATCTCATGTTACTCTGTGCGAGAGAGAAAGACATGGTCTATGGCTAGAACAAGCATAGCAAAACCGAGCCCCTACCACGCCGTAGCGGAGAAGTGAGAAATATGTTCCCAAATTGAAGCAGCCGAAAGCCGCCATTTGTTGGTAGAAAACGCGCGGGATTTCGAAACCGCTATTTGAATACGCGTTGTATTGCGTATCCGAAAGCTAAATGGTTTTATTTACAAGAACAAAACTTCCTTTGCGATTTACCTTTAATACCGTGTTTCTGCTATCAACAGAGTTGCTACGTTTTGTGCGAGAGAAATCGGGATATCAGAAGCTGACTTAAGACATTAGACTGATCACCACTTTATAGTTGTTTTCTGCAAAGTAGTGTTCGCGTGCTTATAATGTAATACTCGCCTCCTTGAGGAACGCTAAAATACGAAGGACACACAATACTACAGGCTAATCGTTTTCTCTTTTATTAACCACGAATATGTCTTAACCATTCGCTACTAAATTAACTTTTCTTTATCGGAACCGGTATTGCAACAGTATATCTGACGACGAATCGATGTTTAAACATAGTTCACTAAACTATACAACGCAGGAATTGTATGTGTCTGTTATTAGTGTAAAATACCATATCAAAACGCTATCTTTTTTTGCCACTCAACGCACCTAAAATATACAATGGTGATTAATTGCGAGAGCAGCAACTACGTATCGAAAAGGATTAATCAACAAAGAGGTAGAACTAGCGGAACTATTATCTTGCGAGTAGAGTTTCCTTACGGCAATCAGCTGGGTTACCTCACAGACTTACTACATTTCCGCGGGTTACCTCTATGTTTACAATGCTAAATTTGAATAAATAAAAATATAGGATAATAGGAAATGCAGACTAACTTGTTTAAATAACGTTGTGGGCTGTTATCGCTCAAATTGGGATTTTTTATCAATCTCGATTCGCTTTATCGGGATTCAATTAGGCTGTCAGGCTTGCATCATTTTCATAGGAACTCTGAATGTGAATATTCATAACCACGGTTAATACAAGAATTAATGTTTACTTTTTGCCGTAGGTTAAACTGCTGTATGAAATTAAAAGAAGAAGAAGCAGCAGCAGTAGTAGTGGTAGTGGTGGTGGTAGTAGTGGCGGTAGTAGTAGCAGTAGCAGCAGCAGAAGCATCAGCAGTATAAGAAACTGTTTCATTAATCCGTAACTAAGACAAGAGTCACTTTCAATCATTCAAATTAAATTATTAACGTACCTTCAAATTCAGCGAATAATTATTCATGTATGCACTGAAACATCAACTGTTTGAAGAAAATGAAGGATATGAAGTGGATGAAGAACAATAGCAATGTATATTGTAATAACGTAGTTTCAAGGTAACAACTATCTTCGAAATGAGTTGAACACACTGAGTGACTCATTGTAGGGTAGAAATTCTCTCTTCGGATCGCACCTAACCACTTTCGGTTAAGGGAATCTCTACTCAGAGGAAACCTGAATCACAAACAGACATATAAGTAGTATAATAGTTTGTCTTCTGTAACATAATTCGGGGCAAAAATCGTAGTAGAAGTTAAAGATTAACTAATCAGTGAAATGTAACATTCCTTCCTTCTTTATCTTTACATCCTTGTTCATTGCAGCACACGAACGAACCTGTACTTATTCAACTCAACCAAACAAATGGCCGGCCGTCGGCTGTTCAATTTGGGAGCATAACACTAGCGCCAGTGAGCGGTCTAGCGGTTATTTAGTAAGTCTATGAGCAAAACCAACGAGTTAGATACTATAGAGAGGACAAAGATCTCAGAAAGTTGAAGACAATTGAACATTGGTCCGCCATGTTTCGGTTAGTCAAAACAAAGGGGCGTGGCTCGGATGTTGTAGGAAATGACTGTGATGAAGTTAGTATTATTGTGAATTGAGCTACATATTAAGACTATGTTAATAAGTAAAAAGTAAAATACACACAAAACTTTACGTTTTATAACAGCTGTAGGCCTATGTTTTATTAGTTTCACCAAATATAGCCCAGATATTAAATGACAAGCTATACTCGATGCAACCAAAGCAAACCACCTAAAGACGGATGAATTTAATCGGCAGAAGAAAAATAAATAATTTTTTGACTTCGTCACAAATTTAATTACCATACAGCTAATCTAACCTAATATGAAATTATGTAATTCAGTGCTCACCAGGTGATTTCAAGAGAGACGACGTATGTAACTAATAGTAAAATATAGGAAAGGTTAGTGGCGAAAATTAAAAAAAAATATCCAGTACGGTAATTAAGTTATTGAGAAAAATTCATTTGAAATTGGAATTAACACAGAGAACTTTTTGGAAACTGCAATTATTAAAACTACAAATGACCTCTTAGCATGCAACATAATAATTAAAGAATGACACTAATAGAAAGTTACTCATGATCATAACTCACCACATTTATTGAAACGATAAGATACTTACGATTAACATTGTTATCAGAAACAACAGGAGCCACAGCTAGGTACACTTCTTTTCGCGTGATGGAGACATCATGTAGTCTAATATAATTTGAAACAAATATTGTCGCGTGATGGAGACATCGTGTAGTCTAATATAATTTGAAACAAACATTGATCTCACACGTGTCTCGCAACTAGGCAGAGGCTTTTGCAGAATAAAACTGTTCTTACATTATTTTGAACAATAATGACAAATTGTGTGTGATGCAAGTACAAACTTTCCTCTTTGTTAACAAAAAGAGCCCTACGCATTAATAAAAGAAAATTGGAGTAGGCCCTATAAACACAATAAATACTAAACTCTTGATGGTACAAACTTATTAATACAGATATTTCGCTTATGCTCAGTCCGTCTTATCTTATAATTCTCTGCGGCAATGGTACCTGTATTGAGAGGGTTTAATTATCCAGCAACGAATATGATTTACGGTACATTTCATTTAAATCCGACAGAATGGGACATTTCTGGAAATTTTAAAGTCTTAATTATTACTTTTTCATTTATAAATCAGCTTTTTACAAAACCTATAGCGAAATGTTAAAATTAAATATTGATGTATCTGAAAAATATAATACATGTACCAACCCGTTGCAGTGTACCTTTGATAAGCACTCCTTGCGGAGGCCGGCGGTACTATAGACCGCCATGTTTTTTAGGGAACGATCCATAGTACTGTTGGCCTCCGCAGGGAGCGCTTATCAGAGGTCTTTAGCCTCTCTATAGTATCTAACTCGTTGAGCAAAACTGTGCTTCGTGAAACAGCGCTTGAACTCTGACGTAAGTTCCACGTGACAACACCCTGTCTGCGCTGAACCCCTTTCTCTAGCAGTCAGCAGTGTCTCATTCTGTTATCCAATACTGAATAGTGATTTGGCGTTCATAACATATATTTCTGAACAAACTAAACTGCTGACTTCAAGGACGTGATGAGAACAAAGTTGATATGTATGACGCGGTGAAATATTTTTCCACGATGATAAATGTTTGGAAAGTGAAATTGAAAGAAAATGGTGAAACTCATTTTTCTTGTCTGTAGTCCTTTCAAATGTTTCTGATTCAAGAGCAGATAAATACTGCAACATCCTGGAAACATTACTTTCATAATTTAGAGATAGAAGGGTTTGTGATTTTAAACAAATGGAAAATGACTTCTCCCTATTTTCAAATCCTTTTAACACACCCAATCTGAAGGTACCATCAGACTTACAATTTCAGGGTAGTGATCTCCAGAATGACACCTTTTTGAAAAGGAAGCATAAGAATTGTGTTGGATTAGATGTATTTAAAGATATGACACCATATCCACGTCCTAACATCATTTGCTGCCACAATCGCAGCTATGTTCGGTCCTACCTATATTTGTGAACGATTTTTTTTTCAAAATGAAATATATTAAAATAAAAAGGACACGCTTAACAGATGTCAGCCTTCGTGCACAATAGGCAGTGGCTACTTATGATGCAACCCCTAATTTTGAGATCTTACCGCATGGAAATATTGTAATCGAAAACTAAAAGGATGCTGATGAAAATAATATAATCCTAGAAAGGTATTCATTTCTTCTTTCTCTCATTTCTTTGTTATAAATATGGAAGATAATGACTATCACAAACCACCTCTGCTGTCCAGCTTACTGTGACCGATGCTCCCCACCCCCTATCTTCACGTTGTGTGTAGCGGGTAGTATTTATATTGCGTCATGAATTTGTGACTTTTGCGATGCCTGGGCTGTTATAGAATGAGAGAGCGAATGTACTGCACAGGTGAAAATAGCGACGCGCTGTATGGTACAAGTGACCACCGTTTCACGAACAGAATGGACCAGTAATAAGTCCCGTGGAAGGAATTTAAAAACGTTTATTAACAACATTTAGTACTTTCTAAGAGTATTAGGGCCTACTTATTAATGAGGCTCGGCAACACTGGCTAATATACTACGTACGTCGGTAATACATAGGCTATATTTTATTACAATATCATTATTGTTATTTCTTACACTGTTATTATTTTATTATTATTATTATTATTATTATTATTATTATTTTTTTACTTAATTAATTGACGACTCTGTATCAATAGGCTACTGGATTATTTAGAGTCGATGGAATTATTGACAGCGAGATGAGGCAGAGAATTCGCCATAAATTATCTGATATTCGCCTTACGTTTGGGAAACACTTCGAAAAAACCCAACCAAGTAATTAGCCCAGCGGGAATCGAACCCACTCCCGAAAACAATTCCGGATCAGCATGCAAACGCGCTACCACCCGAGCTACGCCGGTAGCTGTGCATTGTTACTAGTAGAGTGAAATATTATTATTATTATTATTATTATTATTATTATTATTAGGTTATTACACATTCCACTATTTAGACACTTAAAATGTACGTATGGGAGCGTACGGTACAAGTTTAGGCCCTACAATTTGAGCCAATAATATCTTTTTACGAATTGGAAACTTTTATTCCTCTCTCTATTCGCTCTTTCTCTCTCTCTCTCTCTCTCTCTCTCTCTACATATATTACGTACAGGGTGAACCGTAAATAATGTAATTAATTTCAGGGGGCTATTCTTTGAGATATTTCAAACAAAAATGTTTAACATTTTGCTCGTTTTTGCTTCCTTTTCGAGATAAAAATTGTTTTAAATGAAACATTTCATTGCGTGTTTTGGAAAAGCCATTGATTTAATTTTCAATATGCTCAGTCAATTTAAGACAGCAATGTATTATGATAATAAATGAATGAAATAATTTTACTTTTGTCCTTTAAATGTGCAGAAATTTGATCCGAACAAACGTAGCTTTTCGTTCTGCAAAGGAATTTTACTGTGTTACATTTGTTCGGATCAAATTTCTGCACACTTGGAGAACAAAACTAAAATTCTTTCATTTATTATTATAATACAGCGCTCTCTTAAATTGACTAGCATATTGGGAATTAAATCAATGGCTTTCCCAAAACACGCTATGAAATGTTTCATATAAAACAATTTTTACCTCGAAGAGAAAACAAAAATGAGCAAAATTGTACCGTATTAAACTTCTTTGTTTGAAATATCTCAAAGAATAAATATCTGAAATTAATGACATTAATTATGATTTATTCTGTAGGCCTATATTATGTTCGCATTCGTGTACGTTTTGCACACGTAAAATGAAGAGGCCATGTTCTTGAAAAAAATATTTTATTATCTTATAAACATCTTATTTTGTTCCTTAGAGTACAGATGGAGATGGCTTGGTCTTATCAGATGTAGTTCTTAACTTAATGTAAATTGATTTAAAGGTCATTATTTGCTTTCATTAATCTCATGAATCTGGCAGCAACTTTCCCTCTCAAAACAATATTGTAACGGAATTGAACTTTCGTATGGACTATAGAACTGCCAGTAAGAGGGTTCTTTGCGTATCGTGACCCCCGCCTTTAGTGTCTTTCAGTAAAATGTCATACTAGGAATTGTTGTCGCTCTTAGAAATCCATCGCAATCCTCCCTTTTTGAATATGAGGGTCTCAGATTTAATAGAAATATGACTCACTATCACTGAAGACAAAAGCTTTGAATTTTGAAAATTTTCAGAGGAACATAGGCGGAGAGAGAACTGTTTCCTTGGGCGAGGGGGGCAAAGCAAAACCATAGAATTCCCATATAACGCAGTTTTGGTGTCATCATTTACGTCCTCCCCTTGTTGTAGCTTGACCGTGGTACAGTAGTGTATACCAGAATATGATCATTTAATAATATAGAGCTTCAACTGTAGATCTACTGCAAATTACGAGTATAATAGGGCGTAATTTAAAACAATTTCCATCTTTTTCTCCGTCGTACAGAAACACATATGCATCAATAAAACTATGTATCATTAACAGAACATTTTTATATTAAGCTTTCCTGAAGATATCATAAGAAATTAAAAACTCTAATTTTGTGTTGTTTGGGTAAAGAGAGATAAGCCATAAAAATGAGTTTGGAGACAAATTAAAATTACGCTCCAAACCCTTATTGCAAATAATTTTCTACACAAATAAAACATATCAGTTGATAGCATTCTTTTGATTTTTGCACACTCACTTGTATAATTTAACTTGAGTGTTCATCTGGGCAACAAAATTCTATCTGCACAAAAAAATGCCTTATCCCCCTTTACCTGAACGCCACATAATTATTTTATTTAATCTCGTCTTTAAGTTTACACATTATACCGGAATCACTTTTCTTTTTCCTGCATTTTTGTGCAGTATGTTATTCATATTTCTCCAAGTGGCGGTCTGAACACCTGCAGACTTTTAACACATGAGTACAGGCTGTTACAGTGCTTCCATTCTTCAAATGAAGTATAGAAATTCTTATACATTCAAAAATTTAAAATAAATATTATAGTGCAGACACATGATCTGAAGACATTAATTCGTCAATTTAAGCACAGAAACTTAATCACAAATCAAAGTAAATTCAATATTTTCTAATGTTAATAAAAAGTTCAGACAAGTTTGGGGGGGGGGTAGTACCCCTCCATGCCCCCCCCCCATAACTCCGCCTATGCAGAGGAAGAAAAACGTGTAAAATACTTACACTTTCTTGTCCTTCCAAAGTGTTCTCAGGACTATTTGGAATAGCTGGGAGTTCCAAGCCAATTGGATAGGTCTACTTGTCTGTTTTCGGTATTTGCGAAGGTTTATCGAAGTTATAACAATCTTGAAAGGGAAAAGCTGAAAAAGATTACTTCCTTTGCCACAGATCTGTATCCAGTCTTGTCCTTGAAAAACAATACGTATCAAGAGTCTTCAGGATACTGCGTATGAGTCTACACCTGTGGAGTAACGGTTAGCACGTCTGGCTGCGAAACCAGGTGGCCCGGGTTCGAATCCCGGTCGGGACAAGTTACCTGGCTGAGGGTTTTCCGAGGTTTTCCCTCAACCAAATTTGAGCAAATGCTGGGCAACTTTCGGTGCTGAATCCCAGACTCATTTCACCGGCATTTTCTCCATCATTTCATTCAGAAATAACCTAAGATGTTGATAAAGCGTCGTAAAATAACCTACTAAAATATAAAAAAGTATTGCATGTGATTGTATAAATATGTGTGGTTTATATTTTCTACTTTATTTTCTAAGATAATATGGGCCCTAATCAACCGAGATGATTTTGATTCTTCTTTTTCTAACACACAAATTATGAAAAAAACACAAGCCAGAAAAAGTCAGGAAATCTGAAGTTATATAGTCTACAGATATCTGTAGTCATTAAGGAATTAAATATTAAAGATACTTCTTTCTCAGAAATGTGAAAGCTTCTACTAGGAGATAAAACAAAAATGTCGACATCAGACACGAACGAAATTGTAAAAAACTAATGACATAATGCAGAAGAAAATGAGAGAATATCTGATTCACATAGATCAGTGTTCCTCAACCGCCGGGCTGCGACCCGGACCGGGCCCATGCATCAATTACACCGGGTCGCGAGATATTCTCCAAGAATTTGTCATCTACTCTTCTAAACATTTTTGACGAATGAGTACTTTATAGTGGAAATATTCTTATGAGTATAATTTTCGTGATTGTGTCGAAAAGCGCAGGTACAGATAGTTTTTGAACTCTAGATTCTAAAATCTAACTAAGTAACATCTGTGAAGCAAGTCACTTATGTTCAGGAATTTTTCTGATTTACAAATCTTTCAACATTCGGGAAAGGAAATATCGCTGTTTATGACCAGACATAAAAATTGCCCGCAAGCCGATTACAACATTGGACAGCGAATCCTCTGTTCTCAGAACTGAACGAAATAATGTCTATGTTGCAGGTATCGGAGATGAATTAGCTGTGAAGTAGATATAAACAATTTTTTGTCACTTCAATGGAAAATGACAGCATTCTGTATCCGATTCTCGATACTGAATAGTTATATTGAATATTGTCTGTTCACAATTTCGAATTGCAGTGTGTAAATGCTTGTTTCAAAACCCGAGAGTCGTGACTTTTTAAAAGCAATAGGCATACACATTTTTAAATATTAATATGAATAAAAGACAAGGGTCGTTACTTAATTTTGATCTTAAAAAAATTCTTACTGGTGTTTCTGACGCAACAAATAATGATACATCCATCTCATGTCCACAGATCGATCTCCAGGATTAGCAAAAGGATGGTAAGACTACAAACACACGAAGAAAAAGTCTGCGTTCACTCATGGACAACCACTTACAATCTGGTTTCATACAAAACCCTGACACTGACCAATTGCCAAGACCTCAATGTGTCATTTGTGCTACTGTTCTGGGAAATGAAGCTATGAAGCCATCGCGACTTTTTCGAGATCTTCAACACAAAACATTCTGATTTAGTCAACAGACACATTGAATTCTTCTTCATGTGTAAAAGAGATGCACTTAAAATAGAAAAGAAAATTATTTCCCAAGTTTCAACTACGGTATGTACCAAGATTATGTGCGCCATACTTAATTATTAATACTTACTTACAAATGGCTTTTAAGGAACCCGTTGGTTCATTGTCGCCCTCGCATAAGACCGCCGTTGGTCCCTATCCTGTGCAAGACTAATCCAGTCTCTATCATCATAAGCCTATCCCACCTCCCTCAAATCCGTTTTAATATTATCCTTCCATCTACGTCTCGGCCTCCCCAAAGATCTTTTTCCCTCCCGCCTCCCAACTAACACTCTATAAGCATTTCTGGGTTCACCCATATGTGCCGCATGCCCTGCCCATCTCAAACGTCCTAATTATGTTCCTCTCTCAAAGTGAGAGTCCAAGTTTCACAACCATACAGAACAAACGGTAATATAACTGTTTTATAAATTCTAACTTTCAGACTTTTTGACAGCAGACAAGATGACAAAAGCTTCTTAACCGAATAATAACAGGCATTTCCCATATTTATTCTGCGTTTATTTTCCTCCCGAGTGTCATTTATATCTGTTACTGTCGCTCCAAGATATCTGAATTTCTCCACCTCTTGGAAGGATAAATCTCCAATTTTTATATTTCCATTTCCTGCAATATTCTGGTCAGAAGACATAATCATAAATTATTAATACTTAATGTTTGTTAAATTCATGAACTTAAAAAAATTGGAATATTTGCGAGTAGGCCTAAATCTGTTGGGATAGGGCCCTCGTCTTATAGAAAAAGAATTTACCGGGTCGCGGTTTCTAAAATGTTGAGAATCACTGACATTAATTACCAAAACGAGTGCTTGTGTAGAAGACACAAAGCGAAAAGAAATGTGAATGATCATATAAACATTTTAGACTACAATATTTTTACTTCGCAAGAGACGGATTAACATTTAGGGTCATAATGGAAAAGGAGCTCTGATGGTGACAGTTGAAGGGAAGGTAAAACAGAGATGGTGATGGTTGAATGTTTGTGATGAATTGGAGATAAATCTTAATTAGTGATAGTAAATATGATTTTGATGGTTTCTGTAGTGGAGATGAAAGTAATGAAAGTGAAGACTGTAGTTAATGGCATTAATAGGCGACGGTGATGGTGGTGATTTAAGTGACGATAATGAATGAATGACTGAATTAATGAATATTTTATTAATTACAAATGGGTTTTCAACCGGTGGTAGTTACAGGAATAACAACGATATGACACAAAGAAATACAAAGTAGGAATACAAACAAAACTAGTCAACGACAGTAAATAATATAACTAACAGGAAAACATACAAAGAAATATATTATAATATTATATACACTCTCCACTGCTAATATTTTCAACATTCTCTGTACATTCTCTAATGATACATATTAGTTGCCCTCATCAATCGGTTGCTAAAACTTACTGAATTGGCTCCGTAGATCAGCGATGTCGGACAGGGACTAAACGGAGCGGAGCGCTCCACTAGACTGGCTGCGTGCTCCGGTGTTTCCACAGACATAAGCAAGTTCAAGCTCCGATCTAGTTACACTACTGCTGTAGATCATTGCACTTTCACTAATAAACACTGCACAAACTAAACACTTGGCCACACGATCACATTGGATAAATAAATACATTTGTTCCCATTGAACATCAGTAGACGGATGATCTTCGTTTTAAAGAACACGCTGTTTCTAACTTGTTGTGTATATCTACTGTTTGTATGTTCAGACTATATAGAGCATTCCACCTTAAGAAAAAAGCATTGGTCTTACGGGTCTTGGCTAGTAGGTACACTGTTGCCGCAAGATGCCTCTGTTAGTAGAACAACTGAGGTATAGTATCTCTATCTCTCTTACTAATACGTACAGCGTTCCAGCAAGTTTATTTCACAAGATAGGTACGTTGAGTCCGTTGAAATGATGGAAAGAACGATTAAGGACATAGTGATGTCTGCAAAAACATATATTATATTTTATATACATTATAACTAGACTTCGGATATTTAGGCCATTAACCAAATTTTAGACAACTTAACTAGGCTCCATAATGATAGAAAGTAGGCATTAAAATACAGTTTTAGGGACCTAAAACGTTACTGCAATTACTACTACTACTACTACTACTACTACTACTACTACTACTACTACTACTACTAATAATAATAATAATAATAATAATAATAATAATAATTCATTCATAGTGTTCTGCCCAAGGGGCAAATATTTCACTGTAAACCCAGCATTCTCCAGTCTTTCCTGTTTTCTACCTTGCTCTTTGTCTCCGCATATGATCCATATATCTTAATGTCGTCTTATCATCTGATATCTTCCTCTGTCCCGAATTCTTCTTCCCGTTCACCACTCCTTCCAGTGCATCCTTCAGGAGGCATTTTCTTCTCAACCAGTAACCCAGCCAATTCATTTTCCTCTTTCTGATCAGTTTCAGCATCATTCTTTCATCATCCACTTTTTCCAACACAGCTTCGTTTCTTACTCTGTCTGTCCATTTCACACTCTCCATCCTTCTCCATATCCACATTTCAAATGCTTCCATTCGCTTCTCTTCACTTCATAATGTCCATGTTCCTGCCCCATACAATCTACACTCCACACAAAGCACTTTACTAGTCTCTTCCTTAATTCTTTCTCCAGAGGTTCTTTTTCTATTAAAAGCTTCCTTTGCCATTGCTATTCTCCTTTTGACTTCTTGACAGCAGCTCATGTTACTGCTTATAGTACACCCCAAGTATTTGAATAATAATAATAATAATAATAATAATAATAATAATAATAATAATAATAATAATAATAATAATAATAAAACTGTTATTTTATTGGATTAAGAAGTGCTTATAATACAGACTTAAGATTATTTGCAGTATACGTTTATCGTTATTAAATGTTAAGAAGTTCTTATAATACAAAATTAAGATTATGTGCAGCGCACTTTTTCCGTTATTAACTTCACATTATAATCAAACAAGAACCTAAGATACATACCTAGTGCCTTTGTTGTTTGGTGACAGTTAATGTTGTGTACTTCTTCAAATAAGTGCAGAAAATGTACGTGTTTTAACAGTGTAAAATCTAGCCTTAACTGTACCACCCCTACTTGTCTGTTAAGTTTTCCAGTGCAAAGTCCGGCAAGAGAGCGGAAGACTATTCCATCAATTTAGCTATTACCCCGTTATTCGTAAATTAAATATATGGTAATTTTAGAGGTCTAACACAATTTTAGCACACAAAATCGATCTATTTCTCAATGAAATTATGTTCTATAAATTAAATGAAACTAATTAATTCCCAGTTCCCAAGAAAAATACTTAAAAATAATTGCTGGAACAGCCTCCATATGTTCAATGCTATTTTCTTAAAGTGGAATCCTCTACAGGCTAGTTTAAACTGTTGTTAGGTGTGCATGACCGTACAGATCTGTAGAGCGTACTTAGTCGGACACTTCAACTGTAGCGCCTACGTCAGCGTCTGCAAGCAGAGTACACTTAGAACAGTAACTTGCGCTTTGCCCCGGATTTCACTTGTTGTGCATGGCTGATCTAACATTCAGTATTGGGAGTGAAAATTCGCTGTCTGCTCATTACTCGGTTACTACTACTTAGTGAACTGGCTCTGTAGGTCACTGCACTTTCACTACAAAACACAACTCACTGCACTTGCATTACTACCCCTTGCGCAATTCGTTGACACTCACCTTTACTGTAAGTCTAACTCATTGCTCTGGTACTCTAATTCACTGAACTGGCACTGAAGCTCACTGCACTTTCACTACATCACACTACACACACACTTTCAATATTACGCTCTGCTCACTCTCTGTAGCTCATTTTTACTATAACTTCAACAAATAGCGAGCTACAGTATATTAGTGAAGTCCTTAAGGTATTTTTAAAAACATTTATGATTATTGGTAAAACCTTTAGTAAGTCTGAATATTCCAGTTCCCGGTAGTACGATTGAGTACTGTCAGTTCTCTGTTTTCTTTCCCTCAATTTGTGTGAGTGATCGTTCCGTGAAGAGTAATTTGGCGGCTGTAATCTATTTTTTATTTCTTTAAGGCAAGCTCACCTTTGTACGTTTTGAATATTGCACATAATCGAACTCGAGTTCTTCTGTCTGTGAGTGTGTTCTGTTTTAATGTTGAATTATTGCGATAAAACTTAAGAGTCCGTTCTTGAATCTTATGTAATGTCTTAATATGCTTTAATAATTATGATTCGGGACATTGTAAAATATAGTAACTCAGTTAAAAATTTATGAGACCATATGGACATAAATTTAAATTGGGAGGTATAGGTCACACATATCACTTAGAGAAGTGTTTTCGATACTCTACTCACTTAGATCTTAAATGACATCCTTTCAGCGTCATCTATTCTGATCATTGTGTTCCCTAGCATCCTCCTATTCTTCATAATCCTCTCCTTCGTAACCACACTCTTAAATTTTACTCATATTGGCCTAACTTGTTCTGTATTTTGTATTTGCTTCTTTCCTACTCTAAATGCATCCTGTACTTGTCCATCGCTCAGGTCCATACCAAAACACTCCCAACACACGCCTAATATCTTCTCGTATGTATCGATACTCTGTTCTCTATCTTTTTCTTCTATTCCGAAAAATAACAAGTTTTTCCTCCTCTTTTCCTCCTCAAATTGATCCCATTTGCTCTTCAGAATTTCGTTTTCCAGTCTAATTTCTTTCATCTCCTTCCTTAGCTCTGCCATGCTCTCCTTCATTTCCATTATGTCTTGTTTCACTGTACTGTTCTCCATTTCACTATTATGCACACTTATTCACCGGTTTAACACAACGCCACTACCACACGTTACTATCCCCTGACTTGCACAAAGCGAACCGACTTCCTCTGCAACTTGCTTAAGACTGTATAGGACGTAATAGGCCTATACCACAAAAGGAAGAGTTTAATCTCAAAAAATCTCCTCGTCCTGGCTTAAAATTATCAAAGAAAACTTGCACACCTGTGGAATAACGGTTAGCGCGTCTGGCCGCGAAACTAGGTGGCCCGAGTTCAATTCCCGGTCGGAACAAGTTACCTGGTTGAGGTTTTTTCCGGGTTTTCTCTCAACCCGATATGAGCAAATGCTGGGTAACTTTCGATGCTGGACCCAGGACACATTTCACCAGCATTATCACCTTCCGGATGAAAAACATTCTGAAAATGAAATCACTGAACATGAATAAGAATATATGACATTGCAGTAAAGGAGTATTCATCTATAGCATAGTTTCAAAACTGATTTTCTTAGTACCGGTACATCTTCTATTTTCTTATTAGAAATTTAAAACAAATAGTATTTACATAAAATGTAAAGGGCTTATCTGGTAAAATTCTTGTTGTGTATAATTTTGATAAGCCGAAGTGTTAATGTAGGCCAGAGTGCTGCATTGGAGTTAAATCGCTCGCTTGAACTTGGTCGAGTGTCGCACCCTCGAGTGAGATACGATCGGTCGTGATACGCTCGGAATAAATAGAAGCACAGTACAAGGTCATCTCACCGACATGTCTTATCTTTTATGGAAGGCGACAGATAAGATACACATATGTTTTGCTCACACGGTAAAAATAAGGCTTTATTTTCTGCGTTTATGACAAACGTTTAGTGAAACAGTGAATGGAACGTACCAAAACAGGAACATGAAGTTATAAATAAAATAGTATGAAGAACTTAGATATACATTTATTATTGCTAATTAATAATTATTCAAAATTTGATTTACCACATATATAATATGATAGGTCCATACATAGTGCGACAATGTAGAAACGTTTTACAAAATAGTATTGATATAGCAGTAGATTAATAACAATATTAGTACAGAGATAACGTCACAGAAAATATAATAAAACGAATAATCATGCTGCACAACTGTTACAGACGCAAAGATTGATACACTAATTATTAGAGATTATTATTATTATTATTATTATTATTATTATTATTATTATTACTAGGAAACTTGATACAGTTCTTGCATTATCATGATTGTGTTCTCCGTTTATAATAATTACATTTACATCCAATAACATGTGTCAGATGTGGCAAAAACAAAATCACTCCCGTGTGGGGGGGGGGGGAACCATTTACCTACAACATTTATATTACATTTTAAAGCAAGTTTTGTAGTTTTACTATGGAGAGGTTAGTTAAACACTGCAAAGTTTTGAAATGATAAACATCTATGATGTTACTACACAGTTCATCACTGTAACAAGAACGAATGTCTAACGCTCGGCTTATACCGTTCGAGGATTTATCGCTCGTGACAATTTTACCCATCATGCATGTGCGCTACCTATCGGATTATGCTATGAACTACTTGGCGCTCGAGCGAAAACGTCCCATGCAGACCTCTGAGTTAGGCCTACTATTATTTTTATACATCTTGATTACACAACTTTTAACACTATATCACTTCGAATATATACTATATTTTTTCACGTGATGAAATTTGGTTACCTTGTTGACTAGTTTACACACACAAAATTGCAACCTCATTCAAGAACTTAAATTACAACATTGCAGACAGAACAAAAAAACACTCTACAAAAGCATCTCAACACACAAACAACACAAACAAACAAATACAACCACACAGGCATATACACACTCAAATACAACACCTGCAACAACTTCTACATAGGACAGAGAGGCAGATAATTTCAAACATGTTACGAAGAACACATCACAGCCATAACAAAATCACAAAACAATTGCACATACTCTGAACCCATCGCAAATGCTAACCACACTTACAGCAACATAAATAGAGGCATGAAAATTTTACATATTCAACCAAAAACCCAGAAACTAAACACATTAGAACAATACGAAATTTACAGACACATAAAACACATCCCCATGAAATCCTCAACACACAAGTCAATTTCAGAATACATACAGTTTTTGACTCCACATTACACCACACAAACAAACCCCCATAGGGCGCACATCGAAAACGAGGACAACCCAGTTCAGAAGATAGCCTACAAAACTAGTCGACAAGTTAACCTAATTTTAACACGTGAAAGAAATACGAGTATAGCATATATTCTAAAATATTATTTTTTATTATTCATTCAATAAAATTCGTGTATGTTAGTGAAGTAACACTTATCTACTGGTTTTAATGCTTAGATAGGTACTCTAATTTAAGAAGTCTCAGTCTTTATATGCAATAACGACTTACGTTTTCCATAATTTATTTACAAATATTTAAAAATGAGTTGTGTTTAAATTATAAGTGATATTATATTTAAATAATTTATACAGTCTGATAATTATACAAAACGAATGATACGAATAAAATTTCTACATTGTTCTGAAACTTTGATATTGTTTTTCTCAAAACATGGGTCTTCAACTTAAGCTATTATTGCACCCAGCGCGCGCCTCAATTGTTCTTCCTCTGACACATTATGTCGTCAAGTGAGAAGTACTGGGAAATATCATTATGAATTACAATAATTAACATTGCTGGCGACTGCAGCATAGAACTTAAAACGTTCAGTTCTGTGCCTGATTAGTATTTTATGGCAAAATCGATTGTCATGTGAAAGTTTTATCAGATGCACAGCAAACATCTCATTCAATGGACAAGTAAGTTATAAGCGTTTTGCATTAGCTTCAATTATGGAACAAGCACATATACATGATACTTCTTACGTTCAAACTTTCTCCTAGAACTGTTTGCTTACATATTTACTTAATATATCGCGAGTAAATGCTATTACTATTTATAATACTTATGTTTATACAGGGACATCACTTTATTTTTACCAACATTTTTAACATTAACCTGGCTATACTCGGAAACACTGTTACCCCCTTCCATTACAGGAGTTTGGAGTTGCTAGTGCAATATGTAGACAAATCATTTTACTAGCTATAGGAGGAGAGTAAAGTAGTGTATCCACTTATGTTACAGGGAAATACGATATTACGATTTTCAGTTTGTTTATTACTTTTACGGCATTTTATCAAAATACAGTAGAGTAGTAACAGTTTTTTTTCACAAACTCAACTCTTCAGGCGGTTGTATTCATTATATAATGGCTACTTTATTCAGCATATTACCGTACTTTGGGTAACTCTAATTTCACTTCTGCTCAGTGCACACAGATAAAGTTATTCAGTCATGCTACACACCGTACCTGTGCGAAATAAGTAGGGTCATGTGTTTATGGAGATCGCGAAAATCACGACATAATAGATATACAATAGATTTTTACTAATCTTTACGAATTAAGTGATTCTGATTAATAATATGCGGATAAAATAATCACGACAAATCGCGAAATAAAGTTCTAATAGCGAAATATGAACACATTCGCGAATTATTATTATTATTGTGTCGTTTTATAGCGAATTTCATATTCTGAGTTCTTTTTTCGGACTATTTTTTCTTTTGAATTTGTTATAATATCGAAGTAGGCTACATTACATGGTATTCCAGGTGTTCTGATTACATTAGTGAACAACAAAGACGGAGAATTCAACATTTCACTAATAATTTGAAAGTGTTAATTTGAGGGCTGCAAGTTTTTTTTTTTTCGTGTTTAATGCATGTGTGTTAAATACAGTCTCAATCCAACAAATATTGTCTATTGGCCATACCGCACCTTTACCAGAATCCAACGAACCTTTAATATTAATTATTTGGAAAGTAATATTCATACTGAGTTAATACTCAAATTTCAAAATAATTGTATTTTTCAAAATTTCCATTAATACCCGCCAAGAGTACAAATCAATCTCCAACAATCTCCGCCGACACCAATATTAAAAAACACAAATGATAAAGTTAATCTTCATAAATACCTGCCCTTGGAAATAAGCTTCAATAATATAGGCTCTTTCTTCTATAGAAAACGCAACCATATTTCTGAACTACACTATACTCTGGACTGTTTACTTCACTGCTAGCAGACTTCGAATGTAACAGCGGCCGTAAGTTTGTGTGGCTGACGGGAGCAGGAACATTAGTGAAAGGGGTAGGAGTCAAGTACATTCAGAAACGCAGGTACAATAAAAATGCAAGTAAAAATAAAGTGATGTCCCTGTACAAGTTGTCTGCCGTTGTGACTATATGGATAGCACGTGCGCTTTCCCACCAAGCGATACAAGGTACGATTTCCGGCGTGGGCAATGGAAGACATTTATCTTCCGTCCACGGGACTGGATATTTGTCCTTTGTCTTGTGATTATCCTTTGATATCTCTGCGGTGGCCTTGTACTATGCTAATCTCATTATCAGGGAGGCCTGTACTTGTGTTATGTCTAGGGTGTGATTTAGTGATTCTCTCTCCCCTACCAGCAGTGACGTGTAAGACGGAAAAGGGGGAGGTTAAACCGACAAAGAAAGATTTATTTATTTATTTTATTTATTTATTTATTTATTTATTTATTTATTTATTTATTTATTTATTCGAATGACAGGTACATAGATAACTTATCTTTTACCTAAACACAACCTCAAGTTTAAAACAATTAATTTAATACAACTTAAAATTAAATCTAATGAAGGAACTAAACAAAATCCTTAAAGAACTAAAAACTAAGAACTAAACAGAGGCATGAGGCTTCTCGCTTCCCAGTATCTGGCACATTCAGTCAGTGTTTTTAGAGCTGGGAAGCGTTGGAGATGATCCCTATTCATCGCTTCTTGAAGGTCACAAAGGGTACAGGTTGGATGTTGATAAATACCGAAACGGTGGAGATGCTGCGCCAAGCAGTCATGACCAGTTGCAAGGCTGAAATGCGCGACTGCCAATCCTCTTGGTCCGTTAGGTATTGACGAAGAAAGAAAGATGTCGGTTTAACTTTCCTTTTGCTTTATTTCAAAGCATCGAACTATTTATAGTAAACTTATGAGAGACTGAAAGAAAATAATTGTAAGACTTTTTTTTTTTTATTTTGTGAATAAGTTTAACAACTGAATACTGACATATCCTCCTGAGCCCTGATACATTTGTTTTATTTTTAAAGTTCAATATAATTCTACACTTAAAAATAAAGTCACTGACATGAGCAAAAATGCCGAAAAAATTATGCAGATTATAGTTAGGGCACAAATGCAGGTATATTATACTATACTTCGGGTCTCTGCACATACAGCTTATATCATACTCATGTACGAAGTATAGTTATACACTATACTCTCAGGACTCAGGAGGATATACAGAGTGAACAATAAGTATGGTATATTGTTAATAACTTCTTAAATTTTAATTTTGCAAAAAAAAAAAAAAAATTATACAAAAACTGTTGGAGATAAACCATACAATATTACGCCAGTGTTCGAAAATAGTTATTCAGAGATACAGGATGTGGCAGTAAATTATTTTTTTTAATTGCACCCTATATTAAAATTTACATATTCCATCTCCATTAAATTTTACATATGAATGCGTAGAAACTTTATTCATTAACCCGTCTCATGTCTTTTAACAACTTATTAAACTTTTTTCGTGGACTTAAAACTTGAGACAAATAAGTACGTAAACTCGTGTTGCATAAGCTATAAAACTAAACAAAACACTACGACTAAGCAAACTTTATCACAGATGCTCAAACTGAGAACCATTCACAGCCAAACAGTATCCCAGTCTATCACGAAAACAGTCCATTGTACTCGTAGATATGAGATGGAACAGAACAGCCATTTAACTGTGAGGAAGACAATGGACTATTTTTGTGATAGACTGAGATACTGTTTGGCTGTAAATTGTTGTCATTTTAAGCATCAGTGATAAAGTTTGGTTAGTTATAGTGTTTTGTTTAATTTTATGGTCTACTCAACATGATTTTACATACTTATTTGTCTCAAGTTTTAAGTCCACGAAACAAGTTTAATAAATTGTTAAAAGACATGAAACGCGTGAATGCGTAAAGTTTCTACGCAATAATACGTAAGCTTAACATTTAATCACAGTCTAGTATATACAGTCACGAAGTTTGAGTTGTGAGGGTACTAGGAACAATAGACTGTGCCGGTACTATTTCGCATTGTCTGTGATGAGGCGATAGTAGTGATCCTAGTGGTTAGCAACTATCTATGGAAGCATATTCCCTACGTATTGAACTTCGTGACTGTATAAGCTATACTAGACTGTGATTTAATGGAGATTCGGAATATGTAAATTTTAATATAAAGTGTAATTAAAAAAAATAGTTCACTGTCACATACGGTATGTCTGAATAACTAACTGTTTTCGAACATTGGCATAGTATTGTATGGTTTATCTCCAAAAGTTTTTTTTTTATAAAACTTTCTTTGTAGAATTAAAATTTAAGAAGTTATTAACAATATTCCATACCTTATTGTTTGCTCTGTACATTTTGAGTTTTGAGGTTTATGATTATCTAGGAGGTGTTTTCAAATCTACAGAAGCAATTATTTCAATTCTTGAGCTACGAGGGCTATTCGGAAACAAAATTCCATTGTCATGTGGCACGCTAAATTTTTCTATAACGACGCCATTTTTCCGCGGTCGATTACAGATCGCGTCGCCTTTAGTTATTTTTCAGTACCCGTTCAAAATATCGGTATGCGCCCCAATTCAAAATACCGCCAGCTGTGAGGTGCGATTAGTAATGAGATTTCAATTAGTAAAAATTTTAAAACAGTTTAAATCCATGGTCAAATTACGGATGCTATATAAAGACAAAAATTCAGATAATGAAGTTGGACTTTACTCACAAAAATAATGAAAAAAAAACCGAGGAAGTTTGACGAAATTTAACTCTCAACAAACTCATGGTAACTTTCATTTGGAACAGAAAAAAGAACTCCTAGTGGATTTCAT
The DNA here is from genome assembly GCF_040183065.1 of Periplaneta americana. Taxonomy (NCBI): domain Eukaryota; kingdom Metazoa; phylum Arthropoda; class Insecta; order Blattodea; family Blattidae; genus Periplaneta; species Periplaneta americana. The sequence goes on from NC_091132.1 coordinate 95,386,035, forward strand.
GGAGCGAGGCATTACAATCAATGCAGATGTGTATTGTCAGACAATAAAGAAGTTAAGGAGGGCTATTCAGCTTAGAGGTACGGTATGACTCAAATAAGAGGTGGCAGTATTCTTTGATGAGAGTATACTCAAATTTGTGAAACGCTACAAAAATTATCTAAATTTCGCTGGAGACTATGTTGAAAAATATTTTAATGTATCTAGTAGTTTCTAGTTGTGTATAATAAAAAGTCTGCAACTGCATGGATGTGTTTTAATGACCTAACGGGATTAATTTCTCATTTGTGAGATTATATTCCGAATATATATTTTATTTCTCTTAAGTTCAATATTCGCAATTTCTTGGATTATTTCGTGATTAAATGCAATAATTATGGAAAAAGGTTACATTGCATTTTTGAGATCAATACTACTAAATATTTATATTTAGAGCTATTTTGATGATTGATATTACTTATGAGTTGGCTTGTAATGCTGGGGACCAATAGAGTGCGTTACGGTGGATTCAAGTTTACTATCCATTCACCAGTCACTACTGTAGCATGCGTAAACAGTGTACCTGCTCAATAATAATGCCGAAGGTTAAAGGTTCTCAGGAGCATATTTTTGCAGCTGAATTTGGTGAGGTACCGAAGATGTGAGTTGTGCATTGTAATTGTACGATTCTGAAAAAAAAGGAAGAAATTCAAACCCACGAATAATTCTATAATAATTCTTCTGTACATAACGAAAGGTACGTAAAAATGTATCTTTGTAATGCTATGTAGCTCATATTTACTTTTAGAACTGTCAAGATTTATTCATGCTCATTTTGTTATTCCTGTAATCGATCGCAGAACCAAGTCGATGTCCTCGTACTAGCTCACGTCCCCGGCCTATGTAACCATGCTGCAGTCAACTTGTGTAATCGGTCCCCAACATTACAAGCCTAGTTATGGGAAAGCTGTAGAGTTCATTTGTATTAAACTTACAATTATTTTACTTTTAGTTTCATTTTATAGTTAAACTCAGTTGTAACATAATTATGTTTCCAATTAATTTCATTTCGTTACTTACAGTTATTATTTATGCCTTGCCATAAAGCAGCTCACTATTCTTCCTCTTTCACAGCATCAGCTATTCGTTTCTGGAACTCCCTACCCAGGAACTGCCGAACGATATTGCAATTTAAAAGTAAATTATTCAAATACGTGACCAGTACTAAGCGACAGAACTTCTAGCTTCAGATTTAATTTTCCGTTCCTTTTTCCTACCTTGATTGTTGTATGTACTTTTATCATTGAAATTATAAATCTTCATTGCAATCCTACAAATTGTTAGTACATATTTTACTCATTTCTCTGAAAATGTTTTCTTACTTCCTCATTCATGTTTAATTCTCTTTTGTGTGTATGTGTATGCTGTATAGTTATAATTTAATTTCTGTATTTGCAATATTGGCTCACTTAGCGCTTCAATATTCATTGAGTGTAACTTCTAAGTCTTATGTTATTTTGTAATTTATAATTTAGTATGTTTGCATTACTTCACTCAACTTGTGCTTGTATGACTACATCAATTTTTTGTGTTATTTAAATATTAGTCTGTAATCATTAACTTGTATTACTGCAAATTGTATCAGCTTCTTTTGTTTCTAGCTAAGTGGAAGAGAAGGCCTGATGGCCTTAACTTCGCCAGAATAAGTAAATATTATTATTATTATTATTATTATTATTATTATTATTATTATTATTATTATTATTAGAGTACTTTGGCTTTTGAATTGAAGGCCACAAAGGATATGGTAAGATGATAGATTTATGTGAATTTAAGTCATTGCTGTCATCAGGTAGTTCTTGCGCTTAGAGCATTATTTCTATTTGTTCATAGCATTAAAATATGAATATGTTCATAATTCACAAATAAAAAACTTAATTAAGGTAGTATAACGTGTATGTTTTCTAGAAAATTCTAATTTTGGAAAATATCACCACCATATGTTAATATTTCTGGTGAGCTCTTTATTAAAAACACTTATTGCATAAATATGAGTTTTTACTCCCTGTTGTTTGTTATAAATAAACTAGTTATGTTTTCATTAAGGATAGCAAGAGTTTGTAATGTTTTATATACGATCCGCCACTCAGCAGTAGCAACCAGGATTTGAACCAATCTAACGCACGAGGTGAATGAGGAGGTGGGGTTGCTGCGATCACTGTAGAACGGCTAAATGTGTAAAAATGCTTACCACTGGTTTAAGAAGATATGCACATAGATAATGATTTACGTAACACCATGCCACGAAAACAATTTTATTGTATGTGACAAATTAATTCTGAACAATAATATTTCATAGCTGAATATGGCTGTTACATAAATTTAATGGGATTTTAAGTCATTGTAATATTAAAAGTCTTCAAATAACTACAAAAACAAATCTTTCGGCAAAAACATTTCACATAATTTTCTTTATGTAATTTTGAAGTTCTTGTAATTCCTTTGTCTTGTTTTCATAGAGATAACAGATCTAATGGTACGCACTGATGTTTTTCACGTCGAAACTTGCATTTCCACGTTACGTTCTGGCAGCGCTCCTTGTCGTGGTAGTGATTATAATTCTTGCCATCGAGTGCGAGGCTTGCGGGTTCATGAATAAGCGACAGGATTTAATATTTAGAGCTAAGGAGTTCCTTAGCACATAATTTCTTCGGAAAGGAGTTCATTTCCTGAGCCACAGTATACTCACCAACGTTTCTTGTCCATTAATTATATGCCCACTATTTCTATGTCTTGTCCAAGAAATGAGTACGTGATAAATCAGTCCAAATATTATATTAGAATGTTCACAGTTCCTAAGTCCAGAAAAGAAATTGCTAGTTGTAGGATGTCTGATAAATATAATACCCATTTGTTTTAGTTAATCCATTCATAAGAACATTTAATATAAAATTATGTATATATAAAATACCGGGGAATATTACTCTGTTCGTCCATGGTCTTGAAATTAGGTTAGGCTTAGTTTTAAGACCTCTCCTAGCACGTCATAATCATCCTATCATAATATCATCCTCATCGGGGTCGGCCTCGGTAGCGTAGTTGGTATAGCGCTGGGAAGTACATACAGGAAGTTTGAATTCCAGTGCAATTTACCACCGCCCCTTCCCCCTTCCACTGTTCCTCTTACATAAGTTCTCTCAATGTAGGCCTACAACGCTAATAAAATTCTATTGGGCTACATCGGCTTTAATTATATACTCGTAATTCATTGCCACAAACCAGAATATCATTTATCACTTATGGCCAAATCCTTGGTCTAATGATTAGCTTGGTTTTGGAATGCTTTGGCTTTTTTTGGGACCTGATCCGTGATGGATTTTTGTACTTTCTATAGGCTATGTGCGATGTTTGTCCAAGTCCGATAGGTAGCCTAGGTGGCAATCGTGAATCCTATGCTGAGAGGTGGGCCATCCTGCCTCAGTCCTGACAGTGCCAGATCCCATCCTCAGACGAGTACCTCATAAGCCTCAGACGAGTACGTCATAAGCCTCAGGGATCTGAACCCCAGGCTCTGCCCATATCAGCGTCATGACTACCCCCATGACTTCACCTCAGCCTATTTTTAACCATTGCAGATAATCGAAATAAGAGGAAAGATTATAGAATGTTAGAGGAAAATGGGAGTAGCCCAAGGAAAACCCTTTACCAAGTTTGCTTCGTCCAGCATAAATTTCATGACCTGGTCGAGGATCGAACCTGGAGCCTAGATGGAAGACCGTCACGCTAGCACTTACGACACAGACGGGGCTTTAGTGGTTAACAATACTGGCTACCAATCAGGAAATCTTAGGTTCGTTTCTCGACTTATAAGGAAATATACTTTGTTAGAAATTGTTTTTGATGTTTGTTATCCATAGGTTTAAATTAGATTTATTTAAATAGGTTATAAGTAGGCTTCGTATTCCAGCTACCTAAAGATTGAAGTTAAAACACATTGAGTCAACGAGTTAGAAAGAGAAGAATATAGAGTGGCCATGTTGTCCTGTACAGCGCTCTTTGCGGTGCCACCGCGAAACACGGCAGATATGAAGTAAGCGCCCACCGTTGTAAAAATTCGTCTGCTTACAATGTTGTGTATACGGAGGCAAAAGCTACGAAAAAAACAAAGAAAAAACATGCCTGTTGTGGGTGCTGCATATAACTGCAATGTCAAAAGAAAAAAGACAACTGATTTATCATATTTCATGTAAATTTTATGAAGTTAAGTCCATAGTTTTGTTAATTAGCTGTATTTCTTTCCATGCATAAATGTGTAACAACGCCCGGCATACCATGCGGTGTGTACAGTATTTTTCTTTTCTTGCAGATTCCCTTTGGGGGAAAAAAAAAAAAAAAAAAAAAAAAAAGGAACTGTTGAAACAGTGGATAATAAATATGAAACGAGACAAATGGTGTCTCTCCGAGCTGTCAATTTCTCTTTCAGTACTCCATCAAAACACTTGTTTATAATTTATGTTGCAGTTTCACACAACCTATTGTTCAAGTCCCTAAATTATTTACTGTAGTTTTGGTGAACTGCATTTTCTTGAAAAAAAAAAAATGAAATTAACACTGTCTTTATTATATCATAAGCTTTACCTTTCGTAGGTGAGGATCTGAAATTCATGTTGTTCTGTAAATGTGCAAGAAAACCAGCAATTGTTTGTAATGCTTTGTCAACAACTGCCTCTTACTCCTTCTCATGTACAGTTTCCCTGGAAAAGGATGAGACGATTGAATATTCCTAAGTGTCAGATGTAAGACACTGCGCATGATCGGAGACCAGAGCACCGATACACAAGAAAACGAATATTGAGTTACTTAAATTCAGGCTATTTGGTTTGTTACTAGCATCGTTCCGAAATTCAATTAATAAACTGCAAAAAATATGATAATATTACCTAAATAAAAGATAAATATATACATAAATCGTGTAGTTAAATCGACAATGGACCTTCATGACTAGATCGACACTCCGCACAGAAAGAAAAGCTTTCATGTCGTTTCCATAGCTCAGACGGTAAGACTTCTGCGTGTTGTGTAGAAGAGTGCGAGTTCGATTCTTAGTCTACACAACAATTTTTTTGTCTAAATAACGTTGAAATAGCTAAGTCACGTTGAAATATAGTTTTACAAAGTCCTGAGATTAAGTGTTAATGATCGCAAACAATACAAAATTACAAGTTATAATATTATAAACGTTAATCTAATGAATGCATTTATACACACACATATATACAATGTAAATGAATATATATATAAAAAACTAAATTAAAATGAAATTAAAAAAATATATAATAATAGACAAACTTTTACAAAGGTTTAGAGTCCTTAGGCTATGTCATTTGTTGAGTAATTATTACAATAATTTATTAATAGCTTTCCCATATGTGTAAGAAATGCACTCGCAAAAAACAATTTTTGTTAAAAGTATGGCTTTGGATTATTTCATTCTCACCCCTGCAGTTAATTTTAACTATTTTATCTACGTGTTTGCATTCAATTTTATTCATGTTATGATTGAATGTATAAGCACTGTTGCAGTTATTGACTAATTACATATATTAATAATAATTATTAAATACATCTGTTAAGTAACCAATTGCAGTATCTTTTGCAAAATCTTGAATGTTTAAGTTGTCAATAATATTTCTTTACTATATACTATAATACGTTAAAAGAATTTGCAATAGATTTGGGATCCTCTACTTTATAATCATTGGTTTTAATGAAAAAATATTTTCTTTCTTAGGATATCTACAAGTTTAAATTTAATAATATTACGAATAGGTTTAATTGCATTATCTGAATTTTGTACTTTTCTACTCAAATATATTCTATTTCCCTCTTTCATAATTTTTGATAAATTACACTGTACTTCTTGCAGTATTTAAGAACATGAAGATCATTACATTGCAACTCATTACATATAGATTCTTATTTTTAATACATGAGATTTTGAAGTCCCTGCGTTATCTACATGTTTTAACTTTTGAATTTTTTCACAACATTGAGTGGAGAACATCTACTGAAGTGATTATGAAATTAAGTGAAAAATTCAATATATTTACTCTTAATATCAGTAGTACCAGTATCATATATGTTTTTCCAAGATTCATTTTGTAGACATAAATGTAAATAATCACTAGATACAGCAATTACGATCCTTTCTTAGTTTTTAAATTAATATTTTGAAATTGTTCAGTGACATTGGAAACACATAGGATTTGTTTATCATGGTCAGACAAGCCATTGATTATAGGTTCTGTCGAATAGGAATTCAGTCTACTTCTGTGTACAAAACGTTTATCAATGGCTGTGTTACTTCAGCTTGTATGCTATGGGAAAATGACCCTACGAATAAGGTTTCCAGTTTCAAGGAGTGAATTTAATTTACTTTTACGGAAAAGTTCCGAGAGATAATCTATGTTTATGTCACTACAGATCACAAATTCCATATGAGATTTCTAAAGTCTTTTCTTTACAAATTCAATGTTGGCTATAAATATTAATAAATAATGTAAGAAATATGAATGATTGTAGTTATAAGTCTGATTTACATTATAAAAAGCAAGAAGTTACATTCCTCGGCAAGATTCGAACTTTCGATGTTTGGTTTTGTCGTCCAACGCACAACCACGGACCTATTCAATGCTTATGTTAATAACATACAATTTAGCTGTAGCAATGTGGTGTCATAACTTGGGGTTTGTTTATTTAATGTAATTAGATTTAATTTTATTAGTTTCGCAACAATTGGACTTCCAGTTATATCCTGTTATTTAGATATTTAATTTAGGGTTGATTTATTAACTCTTACTATGCAAGATGCCTCTTATTTCAATAATTCTATATCATGTTAAATAGTCATTGTCTACACTAAAGTATTATCGTCATCTCTCATTTCTCATCGTAATGGCGAACCGACGTGACATGAGACAGCGAGTTATAGCTCTAGTTGAGGCTGGATATGGGGCTAGATCTGCTGGCCGTTTAGTCGGTGTTCCTGGAAGTACAGCCGCGAGATGGGTTCATCGTTACCAAAATTTTGGGGAGGTCGAAAATCGCCCTATTCCTGGGCGTCCGCGGATTTCTTCATTGGAAGAGGATGCTCTTTTATTCGAGACAGTTCGACAGGACCCCTTTCTGACTGCTAACGAAATAAGAGCAGCATCTAACTTTCCCGGCTCTTCACAGACTGTGATCAGCAGGTTGAGGAACCGCGGTATTAGGAGCCGGAGGGCTGCGCAAATGGAAATATTGGGGGAAGCACAAGCTGTCGACCGTCTTGCCTTCGCTACCAATCGAGTGGATTTCGATTGGAGAAATGTAATTTTCTCCGACGAAACAACCATCTCGAGTGATTACGAAGGTCCTGTCCGTGTCTATCGTGAGGATGGTCTCCGACATGATCAGCGCTATGTGCACCGACATGAAAGATCGGTGCGCTTTAGCATATCGTGTTGGGGGTGGATGTCTTACGATGGACCTGGCGTTATAGAACGCATCGATGGCCGGTTTAATGCGGAAACTTACGAGCACATTCTGGAAAATATATTCCTTCCCTCCGCCCGAGAACGTTTTCCCGAAGGAACATTGCTGTTCCAGCAGGATAACCATCCCGTGCACTATGCTGCAAGCATTCAAAGATGGTTTCAAAGGAGACCCGAGATCGAAATCATTAATTGGCCTCCGAAGTCACCTGATTTGAATGTCATCGAAAATTTATGGGCGGAATTGAAAAAGAGAAGGATAGCCACCTATGCCCACCGACGCCCTCAAAATCGAGACTAATTGTGGGATCAAGTTGTTGACACCTGGGAAGATCTCGCCGGGGATCAGAACTTATTCCACAATCTCGTGACATCCATGCCGGATCGACTTAGAGCTGTAATAGAAGCTGATGGCATGTGGACAAGATTTTAAGTTAACAGGTCTCTTTTTGTTTCTTATGATTTTTGTTTGAGGAAGAATACTTTTAACTTCCAAGTAAGATTTATTTTTTTTTTTTGACGAGGTTCAGCCCACTTGTAAGACCCAGAAATTGGGCATAAATTATTCCATATTTTTCGACAAATTAGACAGTCGAGGAACTCTGAACAAATTAATTACACCTCAATAAAAAAAAAGTTTTACCTGGGATCGAACACGAGACGTTTCGGTTATACAATGGAACCGGCACGCTACTATGTGAGCTACCGAGACAAGACAGTGATAGCAGCAGTCCAGAATGTAGATCCCTTAGCAGGCATTTGCCATTCGGTACAGTGAAGCAATGATATTTTGGGACTCGAGCTATGTTGTGAAATCCTGGCCTTAAATGGCAGTCTTCTTCGTGATCCTTATTCTGGTTCTTGTCCTTGTTGTGGTCCTTGTAACAATTCTTGTACTATTTGTCATGTTATGTATCCCTACGTCGATATCGAGTGAACCGCGCTGTAGAACTTTAACTTCCGACGACCAAGAATCGTCTCACTCTTTTTCAGGGTAACTGTACATATATTTGTCTTCTGAATGTGGAGGGCATAGGAAGCTGTGTTTAGTGGGATGTCATTTAACCCTTGTTGTGTTTTTTATCCACTGATTTAACAAATGTTTGTTTTCTAAAGGAAAAGTGTAGGTTTCTCTGTTGTATATACCTAATGCGTAAGTAATTGCAGTGTATTATTTTTATTATTATATTTGTAATTATTGAAAAGTGTTTTTCTCTTACATTTAATATGTAGTTAATATATTTTCTGAAGAAAAAATCTTTAAGTGTTGAGTGCTTTCTTAATGAACACAATTATGTAATATGAATATCCTTTATTTCTGTTCCTTGTGTCCGTCCTGCTTATAGAGAAGACGATGAGCTGTTGCTTATAAAAAGTAGGCCTATTTCTAAGACAATCGATAAACCAAGTAAATGGTTCACTATTAATATACTTAAACTAAATACGGATAAAACCACTACAATTCCGTTTCAAACTCAGTGATAGCAATAAAATATTAAAATTGTATTTCGACACTCTCATCCAAAATAACGCAAAACTCTATGGTAGGCCGTATTGTTAGTATTTTGACTGGAAGGACATGAAAGAACATAATTGAGCACCTACATGCAATAATGGGGTAAGTATGAATATATTTCGTAACTACTTACCCCATTATTGCAGGTGGGTGCTCAATTAACATTAATAATAATCTGTGGTGCCACAGCCCTTGAAAAGCTCAGACAGACCAGCCGGCTGTTGGCCTCACGTTCACATTTCGATAATAATTATACTCTACTGTAACAAAAAAAAAAAAAAAAAAAAAAAAAAAAAAACTGAAAGCGTGTTTGGTCATGTTTTACCACGGTCGACTTTATGATATGATATGAACCAATCGTTAGCCGAGACAGAATCATTTTTCCCTCACTTCACATCAAGTTTGACTTGATGAAACAGTTTGTCAGAGCATTAAATACTGATTGTTTGTAACATATAGTGTCAGCCTTTTCTGCTTTGTAAGGTCAATGGACCTCAAATTCGTGCCCTTGTACGTGACGAGGAATTAATCAAGAAGATGAATAACAGGAGAAGACAGCATGACTGTTTTTCATGACAGTTATAAAAACTTTTTCTGTAACAGTAACAAAAAGCCGGACAACTATGAGTTGAATCCTCAAGATTCAAAACCCCCTAAAAACCCCGGACTGGTGATGGCAAAGTAGAAACCGACTCGTCACATTCAGAATGGGACCTATATGATGGCGCTGTCAACAGTGAAAGTCAGGATATATTTTACGAGCTCTTTGCTTCAGACAACGAATGTGATCTGTTGTTTTTTTATAATGGTTTTAATGTAGAATTGTAATATCCCTTTTTCTTTTATCTGCCATATAAGACGACCCTGGTTTTGTGGATTTATTATGCACACTTACATGCCACGTAGTGGATTAGCAGATTAGGAAGTGGAAGAAAGCTATGACAAGATAGAAGAGGTAGTTGAGAAGGAGAAGAAGGGAGCTGCGTAATCCTAATGGGCGACTGGAATGCAGTAGTAGGAGAAGGACAAGATGGACGAACAGTTGGAAAATGTGGATTGGGAAAAAGAAATGACAGAGGAGAATCTTTGGTGAATATCTGTAAGAGAAATACAGTGAATGTTGAAAATACACTATTTCAACAACATAAACGAAGAAGATACATCTGGACATGCCCATGGTACGAAATCAGATATCAGATTAGACTACATACTGGTGCAGGAAATATTCCGAAATTGCTTAAAAAACGCAAAGGCTTTACCATATTAACTCAGACCATGTCCTGTTGGTAATCGAAGTAGATTTTCGTCTGAAGAAGATAGGAGGAAAACAGGTGACGAAGAAATTTTCAAGAGAAAGCTGCTACATTGAAATCCACACCTGAGAATAGCAATGAATACTGGACTCGTCTAAAAAGCTGTATAAAGGTACCAGCAGGAGAACAATACAATACAGAGAAGGTGTGGAAATGAAGAAACCTTGAGTCACAGGGAAAATGGACGAAAGGAGAAAATGGAAACAAATACAAAGAAGACTTCACTATGAACCTATTTCATGTGAATTTCGTTGAATATTTGTACTGAAAAAAATTTTTCAAGTCAATGATGTGTAATAAAAATTATAACCAATGATGCATTTGTATTTAAAAACAAAATAAGTCAATTTGTAATCTCTAACTTACTTTAATGAGTCTCCGATCAACAGCGTCGATGACCTGGCCTTATGTATGTACCACTACTTGTAGTTATCCTGTTTAGCCAAAGAAGGACGCATTAACCTTTCCATTTTACAGTATTTATTGTGTTGGTAGGTAAATTTTTACTAAGAAATTTTATGTAAGTGACATCTTAGAAATTTGTTATAGACCTAAACATGAATTAATTAAAATATCGAGTGTCCTAAATAAGGCAAGTGACGGAAAATTGGACAAATACTTTCAGCCATTAATAAAACTGGGATCATGCATCATTCTTTGTTTCACCCGCTCGCCACGATGAGGCACAGGATATGAGCGGGGCCTGAAACAAAAGAAACAAAATAAAACAAAAAAAAATTGTATTAGTGAATATACAAAAGTAGTTTGATTTCTATTAATACCATTTGAGCACTACCTCCATTTTTCCTTCACTTACATTTACTCTCCCTTCATAAATCAGGATCCTCAGTCTGGTGGCTTCTGAATGCTGCATATAAAGTTGTAAGAATTATAACAAACGGAGAAAACCAAATATTGCAATGTGTTCAAGATGTAAATCGGATAATTCCATAAATAGACACAAAATAGATTCAAAATGGAGGAAAATATTTATATTTTATTTGCAAATAATTTATTATTATATTTAGGAATTGGTTGGGTCACTGGCTGAAAAGAAACTGCCTACTGAAGTATGCACTGTAAGGAATGGTGAACGGGAGTAAAGTTGGGGGCAGAAGAAGATACCATATGATAGACGACATTAAGATATATGGATCGTATGAGGAAACTTAGAGGAAGGCAGGAAAGAGGAAAGATTGGAAAATGCTGGGTTTGCAATGAAAGACCTGCCCATGGGCAGAGCACTTTTATATTATATAAATATTATACAAAACCATCACGATGATCCAGTGGCTAGAGCGCTGGACTCAATCCTGTGAACCCAGGTTCGATCTCCGGTATAAGCATGCATCCATTAACACAGGTATTCTCCGGAAGCTCCTGTTCCTCTTAGGTATCCTAACAAATCTCCCACAACCTCTTCTCAAAGTGGGTGTAGTGAAGACCAGTCTTCTATGGCGCACCTTGGATGACTGTCTGTAAATTGGTCTACACAACTGGCTTCATATGATGAAACATATTGATAAACGTACAGCAATTTAACAGAACCCATCTACATAGAGAAGTATTCATTCTATGCTAAAAATATATCAAGGAAATTTTAAACTAATTTATGCTGAGAAGGAAAAGTAAATAAATATAATAAAAACTTATTGAGAAAAAAAGAACACTTATTTTAAATATTTACGTTATTTTTACATTCACTCTTTAGAGAGGGAATTTCAGTATTTTATAGGGCAGCTTTCACTTTTAATTACAACATCAATTCTACGGGGAATAGATTCTTCTTCTTTTCTTTGGTTCTACAGCCGGGTTCCAGCCTTGACCGCCCCAACGATGCTTTTCCATGTCCTTCGATCTAACACCTTTGTTTTCCATCCTCTAACACCTGCTGCTATTATATCCTTCTCCACTTCATCCAGCCATCTTAGCTGAGGTCTCCCTACTTTTCTGGTGCCAAAAGGTATAGTGAGAGTCAATTTCTTGCAAGGATCATTTTCATCCTTCCTACAGATATGGCCCAGCCACCTGACTCTCCTAGCTTTAATTTCTCTGCAAACATCTGGTGCTTTAAAAAGTTGGTATAATTCATGGTTATACCTTTTCCTCCAACTGCCCTCATCATTTACTGGTCCGTATATCGTCCTCAGAACCTTTCTCTCAAATATGCTGAGCCTACAATTGTCGGCACTGCCAACTCCCCAGGTTTCAGATCCATACAGCAAGACTGGTCTTATTAATGTTTTATATAATTTGCACTTAGTGTTGAGGCTGATATCATGGGAATAGATTCTACTAATTCTAATTTCTTTGGCAGTCATAGCTCAAAGTAAGATGCTCTTCTTCATTAGACTTAATTAGAAGAAAAATACATCAGTTCGCTTTTCATATAGTTTAAGGTGTAATCGAAAATCATCTTTTGTTGCAGGATTTGCACAGTTTTTAATTTTCTCCTTCATTCGTAAACATGTTGAACAACAATCAGTTGCAGGACTTGCAAAGCTTATGTTGTACTCATTAACAAATATACTTCGAAAGTATTCATAATTGACATGAAGCTCCTAGTCATGAACTTTCTTGTACTCATCCCACATAGCTGAAATGCTTAAATGGCTGGTTTACATTTTTTGATCTGCAGTAGTGACTCTGAGATGGTTATTTCTAAATTAATATTTTAACTGATTGTCTCTTATGGGCAAATTTGTTATTTCGAAAAATGCCACCTCTTGTTTTTTTGACCACCTTGCTTGAGAAATTTCTTACATAAATTTTCAAGACGAGACCTTCCTATTTGAAGTGCTTCTAGGAACAGAATTATTTCTACAGAGCGGTCTATGACATTCTCTACGGCACTCGGCGGCAAGCGGGCCCATTGTCAGCGCTTGTCATTCCCGGTGAACGGGGTCCGCCACAATCGCATGCTACAGTCTTTCTCTCTCTGTCCCTGCTTTCTCTCCCTTTCCCTGCCTTCCAGGACACATTGCAATAGATAGCTGGGTAATTCCATGCAAAACAGTATGACGAAAACATTCATATCTCCAAATTTGTTAAAAATTCTACATTAAACTCTTTATGTTTTATATATTAATCATGTACAAAATTATGTTTGTGACAGCTACCGTTTAAATGTAATGGGCAGTTAAAATATTTTTATTTGAGCTCACAGCTCTATTTTAAATTTGTTTTCTGACCATAAGAATAATTACAAAATTTTGTTAAAGATATCGTTAGATAGCTTACAAAATAGGTTATTAAGATACTATAATTCAGTGCAGCTCTGAAAATTGTGTTTAAAGAAATTAAAAAAATATTTAAAAAACGCCATTACATAAAATCGAATACTTCAATTCACATAAAAAAAATAAATGACAATTTACTGATCATTTTCATTAGGCTGTCAAATTTTCATAATGGGATCTTCAAAAATAAGGAAGTTATAAATTAAAACAACTCGCCGTGTAAAGGGCGATCTATGCCGCTGCGCCATGAGCCATCACTGCTGCTGGTCACTGCGAGAAGCGTTTCTGCGTTGACGACCGGTGCGCGTCACACGTCTGATTTCAACTAGTTTCGGTAATTCTGATGAAGTAGAATAGGGTTTTATTGCTAACTTTCCATTAACTGGGACCACACAGTGAACACTTCTTGTTCCGGGAACAGTCATGAGGCCGGCAAATCTTTGAGAATTTAGATTTTGTAACTGCTTCTTCATGTTTTTCAATGGATGTGAATGACACAATAATTCCCTGTATATTGCATTTTGACCAATCATACAGTCCTTTAGGAGTTGAAATTAGAGTTCCTAGCTTTTGTAGCGATTCGCTTGATTGTATCCCTTACACTGTCACTGGGCCCTTTACCGTGACTAGTTCCAAAGAAATGTCACTCCTCAGGTATTTGAAAATCGTGTTCATGATTTAGTAGATTAACGGAGTTTTTTCGTTCTTGTATTCGCTAGCTGTTCCATCACTGAAATCATATATTTCAGATGTTCTATCTTTTTCCTTTAAAAACATGAACTGGTGCACTATCGTGAACTAAGCATTCCAAAATTACTGAAAAACAAATTTTCTCTAAATTACCACCAACTGAATTTGTGTCATATACTGTGAATGGGTGTATTGTTGCTTGAGAAGTACTCTAGTTATGACCTTGTGTAGCATCCTGAATAATGAAACTGCAATTCTCTGAAAAATCACCAATGATAATGAACTCACCGGGCTTTATTTCATTTTTCAGCTACTTTAAATAGTTTGCTTGGGATTTTGCAATGAAGTTGTGTACAGTATCTTGAATTTTTTAAGCCAACCAATGAAATTATTAATGAAATTTACACACTCATTTTTCACTAACATCATATTGGCCCTGTCAGTTGTCGTCCATTCCTTGTACTAAATTTCTCTGTAACAATGACGTCAATATTTCTGATAGATTTCTGATAGATATATTTATAGTTTCTTACGTTCAGGAGCATATGCTTCTTCACTTGTTGAATTTCCCGCCTCTATAAACATTCCTCTTCGCTTGTTGATTTGTCGACCTTATTTTCAGTCCCAGTAACTTCACTAATTATTTCAATTTTTTAAATCTTATGGCAAAAGCGTTCTCAAATAGCATCACCTACCACTAAATGCGGGACCTTTTTACACATGCTACTTGTCACTTTTCTTTTACAGACTTGTGACGAATGTCTTTAAAGTCTGAAAGTGTTGCAACACCACAGATGACTCCAACTTAAACACTTACAACTTCCAGTGACAGAACAGATCAAAATCGCCGTCTAAACTGAAGGGAAAAAGTTACAGTGGCAGAACAGAACAAAATCACCCTCTAAACTGAAGGGAAAAAGTTACGTTTATATTATAACAGGAAAAAAACAAACTCTCACGTGAAATCTATTGGCATACCGTTGAGCGGATGTCGCAACATCTGGCACGCATGTGGGTGTCTAGTATGAGCGCGTGACGTAATACACTGCAAGCGACTTTGATCCTTAATGGCAACATTTGCAATTCTGGTTTATTTAATATTTCCCGAAGTATTAGAGATCCCATCATAAAATTTTTGTAATAGATTAAGAAATTGTATATCTCACCGTAAAAAAAAGAGCATGGTAAAAAATATTCGATTTGAAAATATTAGCATTTCTTTATTTTACATGCTTGAAGTAAAAATCCATAATAACTCAGAAGTAAGTTTAAATATATAGAGTCATCATTGTATTGGCACAATTTTTACGTTGATACAATGAAGCATGTCATTTTAATAATATTTTTAACAATAGTCTACATATCAACTCCCCGAATATTTCAACCTTCATTACTTTTCAATCATTGGTGAGATGAAGTTCATATTAGGCCATCTAACTATTTATTATTATGACATTCACTTACAAGAATATTGAAAAATCCAGAACTTGACGTTACACATTTTAAAATTTTGTATGGAATGACCCAGCTGCTCTTCTGTTGTCTATGAGCTCTGTTGACGTTTGAGTTGATGTACGTACGTCTTAGATGAAGAATGAAGATTGTGGCTTAGTATGGCATCACAAAAGTTTACAAGCCACAGTTATTAAGCCACAATCTTCAATCTTCATCTAAGGCAGGCTTGTCAAAACACTGCACATTGTGCACTGGTCTCTGTGCAATGTGCAGTTTCTATTCCCCTACCTGGAGGGAGCGAATCGGCTTGGAGGGGAACGCGACAGGGCTGTACAGTATCTATAGTAGCAGATCAGTTTTTGTTTCAGTAACACAGATCAGTACGGGTGCTCATTGAGATGTGATTGTGGATGCGTTATGGAAAATAAAGTGAGGAGTCCACAGATATAACGAAGAAGAGAAATCACGAATCATATAACATAACTGTTATGATGTTTTTTTCTCAGCCAATAGTAATTATTTTAAAATGAAAGGCTTTCATCATATCATGTGGACCTAATAGTGATGTGAGAATTTAAATCATATTAGTAAAGTTCTCAAAATATGATATTTGCCAGCTCTTATTTCTTAATTAGTACTCTCACGGCAAGACAAACATGACAATGATGTTGTTTTGGAGGCTGTACTAACACAGCCATCAATGGTTAGACGACTTACAACTTTTATTTGATAAGCTGATAAGTGATGAGAATATAGTGAGTAATACATGTGAGGCTCTTGAGGTTGTAAGGGAAGGAAGAAAGCAACTATTTGTAAGGCGGAAAAATTTTCTGGAAAAATAATATATAATGGCGAATTTTCCATTTCACATTACTATATTATCTGAATATACTTACGTTAATAAATCTTTAAATCTGACATAAAGAAAATGTCCTCGCTTTACAGCTTGTGAAGTACTCTTTTAACTCAATTCAGTAAAGCTCGCAACTTGCTGATAATCTCTCTCAGCGTTTTCCAAATAAACTATATATAAATTTAAATTCAGGCTTAATTTATCCAATTTATTAATAATAATGGGAATTTATATTAATATACAACAAGGAAATGATTCGAGTGTAAAAGCCTCACAATGTCATACTGCATGTAATTATTGGGAGTAAAATATTTTCTTTCTTAGCATTTGTGCACTAATGGTCCCAATAATGCTTGAGGAACAATGAAAGAGTATTACTTTGAAATAATCGGTACCTACTACGTAAAATGAAATATTATGTTCGTTTTTTGTTGTTTCGAAATTACTGCAATATTTATATTTTCTTCAAATACTGTATACAAATCACGTAAATAAATGATTCTTTACAAATGACTGCTTTTTTAATTATAACTGAGTAAGTCTATTGTTTCTTGTGTTAAAATTATTGTCAAATATAAACACTGACAATAATTGTGTTTTTGCCTTGTGCAAAGTATGTTCATACTGTCCAAATGTCAATTTAATTGAACACTAGAAGCGCAGAATAGATTCTTGTACACCCCTCCCGCTAATAACTGGTAAGAGCAACACGTGAATGACTCAATCTGCACAGACCGGCGTTCCGCGCACATACACTGCACTTTCAGTGTCTGATTTCTGACATGCCTGATCTAAGGCATAGGTACATCAATACAAACGTCAACAGAACTCATAGACAACTGAAGAGCAGCTATCTGTTGCAATGTGGCCATGTGCTTTGTCCTTGAAGGCAAAGAGAGAAAGCAGGGACAGAGAAAGGAAGACTGTAGCGTGCGACTGTGGCGGACCCCGTTCACCGGGAATGACAAGCGCTGACACCGTGCCGGGCTCACTTGCTGCCGAGTGAGAATGTCATAGACCGCTCTGTACATACCTGAGTGAAAATTATCCTCTCTTCATATTTACTCGGTAACATTTTACTGATACAGATTTGCTGAAAGAATTCTTGAGAAATCGTTTGCGTTATGGTGATAACACCGTCACATACTTCAGAACCATTTCATTTTGCATGTAGATCTGGCTCCTGGAAGAACGTCTGGTTTATTAATCTCACATCCTGTAATGTAAATTCAAAGCATCTGGATTTTGAATTTGTGGATGCTGACAATTTGGGGGTCTTGGAAAACGTTTGCAGTGTATCTAAAACAATATAAAGTAACATTGTAAAATTACATGCATTATAGAAACGATAATAATCTATACTGCTAGATGGGGCCGAAACAAGTCTACAGAGGCCTAATTCGTGAAGGATGATGATGATGATGATGATAATCTATACAAGTTATCATAGAGCATAAAATAAATTATTTATACTAATACTTGAATACAGTAGGCAGTAACTGAACATAGCTAACCTCATTCGTTTCGCCTTGTTTCCTTTCAAGGATTGTTCATTTCTCGTCTTTTTCCGAGCTCTGTTGGGAGCAGCAGCTTTTACTTCGTTGTTTGAGGTTGCCACTCTATTTTCCTCATTCATGATTACTGTCAATTCACTGTATTAAATGGCAACTATTAAAACTCCAATCGTATCTACAAAAGCACTTTTCCTGTTAACAATAATCAGTACATAGCTGTTCTTCAATGCTGAAAACATTACAACATTATTTTTAAAATTCTCTTCAAATCATTAAAATAACATGGTACCACAACAAAGAAGAAATAGCATGAATTATACACAAAGGAATCATTTATTGGACAGTAATTACTTTGGTTGCAGATGTAATAGTGGTAGCAAAGGATTTATGATTGAACAAAACGCATTTTACATATTTGAGGAATTAATACATTATGTAACTGTATAGTAGGAGGACAAAACATTCCTTGCATCTGCACCTAACTTCTTCAATCGTTTTCTACCATGGACAGAACACGTATAGTCGCTTTATTTGTAGCTTTATCGATAGAGAAGATAATAAGGAACAACATGTCGCAAAAAAACAACAAAATATTATCAGTGGACATAACACGTTTTGGAAAGAACAACTAAAAATGTACTAAATACTCCTTCGGAATTTAAATAAGAATTGCCACGTTATTAATAATATAATGCTGCAAACAAAAGTACACGCAAATAATATGCATAAAATAAAATCTTATAATGTAATATCAATTAAACTTATAATCCCAGGATAGAACTGGCTTTTCTTAAGAAATGCTTAGATGATCACTATACCTTAGGTTGCAGATTGAGAATTCATGCTATGTCTATATTTAACGCCAGACTTCATTACAAATCACATTGCAGTGAAGTTTCTACGTTATTGTATCTTACTGGACTCAAAATCAAAGTATTTTGAAATAATCACACTGAAAAATTATCTACTAAACGCTCCTTCCGAAATTAAATTTCGCATAAGTTCTACAAGAATGCCACGTTATTAAAAATATTGCGCTGGAAATAAAAGTACCCGCAAATAATATGCATGGAATAAAACTTTATAATGCAATACGAATTATACTTCGAATTCCAACATAGCACTGGTCTTTTTGATGATACGTTTCGATGACCACTAAACTTATATGTTAGGCTATAGATTGAGGATTCATGACATATCTTTCTTGAATTAACGCGATGTTTCTTTACAAATCATATTGTAACAAGAGATTCTACGTTATTCATCCTTTCTGTACTGAAAATCAAAGCTTTTTAAAATACATACACTGAAAATAAACTTGTACTTCATACAAGTTTCGAATTAAATTATCGCACAAGTTCTGAAGAATTGCTAATATTCATAGGAAAAAAAAATCACAATTTAATCCGAAATCAAATTCCAATCTTAAATATAGAAAACATATTAAAAAACAGAACTTGCCTTTCTGATAACACGTTTCGATGATCACTAACTTATATATTAGGCTGCAGACTGAGGATTCATGCCATGTCCTTCTTCAAGTAACCGGAGACTTCATTGCAAATCATATTGTAAGAAGAGATTGTACCATACTGTATTGAAAATCAAAGTATTTTGAAATAATCATACCGAAAAATTATGTACTAAATGCTTCTTCCGAAATTATATATCGCATAGGTTCTACAAGATTGTCACGTTATTAATCATATTATGCTGGAAAGAAACGTAGGGCCTACACGCAAATAGTATACACGAAATAAAACCTTATAATGTAATATGAATGAAACATCGAGGCTGACGAGAAGTGGAGTAACGCAAGTAGGAGATAGTTCAGGGAGTAGTGATGAAGGAAGAGGGGGAAACAAGGTGAAAAAACAGTATGCCTTAAGGAAATGGTGTGGAGGGGAAATAAATCGTGAGAAAAGAAAACTAAGACCTAAGAAGTAGCAATGTGGAAAAGTGAGTAGTGAAAAGTGCAAATAATTAGAGATGTTGAGTGAGGGGGAATGTGTCATACAGGAGGGGGTTATAGTATTTTTGGTATAATAATGGGTTAGGAGTAAACTTGTGGAAGAATTGATGACAGACAAGAAAAGACTAGTGAAAGAATTGCAGTAATAAATTAAAAATAAGTAATTTCCTAAATTACTTGTACGTGAGGCGTGTAAAACGGTGAGTCGGCAATATATACTAATAATGTGAAGTGCCGCCTCACCAAAAAGTATATTGCTTGAAGACAAATATACATTCATTCACATTCAATATGAATCTAATCTTAGATATAGGACTACTTATAATATAAGTTAAAAGCGATCCTGATGAAACGTTTTGATGATCAGTACTGTAGATTGAGGATTCATATCATATCTGTCTTGAATCAACGTGTTTCTTCTTTACAAATCACATTGTAGTAAGGGACTGTACGTTAGGCCTATTGTACCCTACTGTTCTGAAAATCAAAGCATTTTGAAATATTTACACAGAAAATAATTTAATTATCGCATATGTTTGATAAGAATTGCCACGTTATTAACCATATTTTGCTGAAAACCTAAGTAGGTCTACATGGAAATAATGTGCATAGAATAAAACCTTATTAATTTAATGTGAATTAACTTCTAATATTAGATACCGATATATAAATGTTTCGATGATCACTATAGGCCTACTGCATATTAGGCTGTAGACTGAGGATTCATGCCATGTCTTGCTTGAAGTAAGCGAAGGCTTGATTACAAATCACATTGTAGGAAGAATTTATATTTTATTGTCTCTTGCTGTATTTTTGAAGTACACTGAAAGTAAAGTTTTACTAAATATCCCTTCAGAATTTTAGTATCTCACAAGTTATATAATTATTGCCACGTTATTAATCATATTGTGCTGGAAGTAATATACATACATAGCATATAGCCTTTGTTAATTTAATGCCAATTAAACTTCTAACCTTAGATTATTTAATAAAAAGGATGCAACTGATCTTTCTGATGAAAAGTTCATTGATCACTAAACGTTAGGCTGCAGACTGAGGATCCATGCCATGTCTTGCTTGAATTATCAGAAGACTTGATTACAGATCACTTTGTAGGCTATACCTACGTCACAGCTTTACTTTTAGATATTTGTTACAGATGTAGACTGATCCTGCTCACATTTCACGCGCTTTGTTAACCACTAATCAAGTCACAATTAGCACGATATTAAATGCATCGATTGAAATAGATGTCCATAACCGTAAAGGTAAATGGTAACCATGAAAACGTAACAACAATATCATTTCGTCATACTGTGTTGTGTATTTCAGCGTTGTACACTTTGGATAAGCCGAGACATAGATGGGAGGGTAATATTAAAATGGATTTGAGAGAGGTGGGATATGATGCTACGGACTGGATTAATTTACCTCAGGATAGGGACCGATGGTGGCTTATGTGAGGGCCGGTTTCTGTGAAAGCCATTTATAAGTAAGAAGGCTAACAATTTAAACAAGGCGAATTTCTTTCTGTGCAATTTAACCGAATGGAATGTATCGAATACAAATTATACAAACGTACGTACCTATATGAATATATCATACGCTTGAAATATGAAATTTTCTTATTTAGGTCTGATATGTGGATACGATTTAATAATTTAATTGTGCAATTTGTACCATAATTCATGTTGCGTAACTTTGTATCTTGAAATAAAATTGCTGTATTGCAATCCCTTTGTTAATGACAGAATTAATGTTGTCTTACTAAAACAAATGAAAAATATTTTACAATTAATAAAGGAAAATTATATGAAGTACCTATGAAATAATTCTTATACTATGGAGCTTCGATGTAAAACAATAACGTGATGTACTAAAATTCTTTTCACCCAACCCAGGTATAGGACTATTGTTTGAAACTTGAGGTCCTATTCCCAAATGAATAAGATTATTTATGCTACAGAAATATTATGCATCAAGTAAAGAAGCGAACTGTGAAGGAATCGCTGCGGTTCGCAGGCAGGTCTGCTTCAGGGCTATAGAAGGAAGGGCTGGCTCATAGCGAGTCGGAAAGTGATGCTGTCCTCCCAGCCGCTGTGACGTCATCACGGTACACAGCAAGTCCGCTCACAAATACAACGTAAAACTCCGTTGCAATAAGTGCTGGAATTATCGACCAAAAATAGGGCTAAAATCAACACCCCTCAATAACAAGTTATAAAATTGAACCCTAGGCATATGGCCTGTTTCATTCAATATTTTATAAACGCTAGTTGTCTTTAAAGACTTCAGTTTTAACAATTTCGTCGCTTTTCAAACTGATGTGCCTACTGAGCTATTGCTTCTTTCTTAAATATTTTGTGGTAGACTTTTATTTCCTTTCACGTGTCACATTTCCCTGCTGATTAAATTTTATATCCTAGGTCAAGGAGAGGCATTCATTCATACATGGACAAGGTTGCTATATAGTATGGGACATGTGGACTGAAGCTGCGCGCCAGAACACATCAATGACGATAATGATAATTAGACTATTATTATAATATTAGTATTGTTAAATATTATATTATATTATGTATTATAATTATATTATAAATATACGTGACTGCTGGTTTTGCAGTGAAAGATCTGCCCTTGGGCAAAAAATCGATCAAGAATGAATATTATATCTGGAATGGAGCATATTAAATGGACAGACAAAATAAGAAATGAAGCTGTGCTAGAAAGAGTGGATGAAGAAGAATAACGCTGAAACTAATCAGGAAGAGAAAACGAAATTACCTGCGTCACTGGCTAAGAAAACTGCTTACTGAAAGAAGTAAAGCTCGGGACAGAAGATATCAGATTATAACATTAAGATATAGGGAAGAGACTAAGAAGGCGGAAAATAGGGGAGATTGGATAATTTTGGGTTTGCAGTGAAAGATCTGCCCTGATACAGAAAACTCTGAATGACTGTATATTATTATTGTTATTATTATTATTATTATTATTATTATTATTATTATTATTATTATTATTTCGATAACCAATAATTTCACTCCTGGTGGAAGTGCATGAAATCAAAGGGTTTTAAATAATAGTTAACTACATTATATGGAAATAATGGAACAAATGTTTACCTTTTGCTAAGTAATAGTTAAAGATGTATATTGGTGGCAGAGTAATCTATTTTCATAAGATTGGTAAATTATCAAGTACATTTCATTCTATAATGATTCAGCTTATTTTATTTTTTCACTCATCTAATGAAGTTGCTGTTTTCTAAATGACTTCATCCACTTGGCATTCTTCTTAGCGCTGTTCCTCAGGAATTCTGCTCTCTGCCCCCGATTCAAGGACCTCAATCTCACAAATGTTCTCACACGTGCATATAGTTTGATAGCCTCGGAGCACACGTTTGAAAACTTAGTTTCTAGCAATATTTTGAAACGTTGTATTACTTGTTGCTCTTTGTCAATGGAGTTCCCGTGCATTAGTTTAACGACTAGGATAACAAATCAAAGCGTAAAACAAGGTTGTCCGCTGTCTCCTTGTTTATTATATATATATATATATTAATGCACTTATTAAGGATTTGCAAATTGATTTGGCCACACATTTTATGATCGATAACAAACCCCTTAATACTCTGCTCTACGCAGATTATTTAATTATTATATTAGCTAACACCGAAGACAACTTACAAATGGCAATTCATAGGCTATATCAAAAAGAAAAAGAGTACAATTTAGAAATTTCTATACACAATACAAAAACCATGGCCTTTATTGGTAAAAATTCTATAAGAACTGAAATAGTTATCAATAACTTAGGAGTAGAGCAAGTAAATGCTTTTACTTATCTTGGCTGTAATCTCTCCTATATTCATTCTCCAGATATAGATAATAAATTAGCCAAATTTCAACAGCTGCTAACAACAATTGAGGAGTTTGCCGGAAGAAGGGCGTATACGTCAATATGGCGAATTGAGATATATACAATCTAAAATTTTTTTAACGCACCTGAATAAAATGTTATACACGCACGAAGCCCTGTCCTGCAGGTATGTACAGTACAATCAAAACAAAATTTCGCTACTATAATTATTCACTTCATTTTAAACCATTTTCCCGAAGAAGGGCGTATAGGTCTATCCGCCTTTCTTCCGGCAAAGCCCTCAATTAGAAATACTCTGTTTAAGAAGATCCGGCAAGACACAATTTTGAAATTCTACAAAACAAAGGCCATTCCAACTTTGCTATATGGATCAGAAGCTTGGACTCTAACAACTAGTCAACTGAAAAGAATAGAAGCAGCTGAGATGAGATTACTAAGACCGCTAGCAGGCTACACTATGACCATAAATATAATGAAGACATCCGACAAGAACTAAATATCGCAGCCATTACAGAGACAATCGACAAGTATCGGAGCAACTGGCATGAGCATGTTCTACGGATGCCGAATGATAGACTACCCAGGAGATTATTAAATTACAGACCCCTTGGATACAGAGATCGTGGTCGCCCGAAGAAGCGATGGAGAGACCAGCTTTTCACCTGAGTCGGAACAGGCCAAATGACCTAATCCTGATAGCTATTGATGATGATGACATTTGTATAGTTTTTTTCCACTCTTCGGAAGGTTTAGTTAATTCACCGTAAGACAAAATCCCTACCCAAGTGTTTATAAAAAAATAATTTTCTTGTATGTAAGAACCAAACCAGAAGATTTATTACCAATAAGAAATCTGAGTGCAAGGAGTAAGCAGGAAATAATTTAAAAATATGCAGCTGAGAGAAGTAAGCTTGTTTTTCAGTATTTTATTGCTTGACTGCAAAGTTTAAACACTGTATTCTAAAACATTTACCTTTCTCTTCAGTAAATAAATTTGTTTTCCGCGTTCATCACACTTCAGACAATGTACTTCAGACACTACAGACGTTTCTTCAGATCCCTGTGTAATATTTACATATTCTGAGCTGCCGGTACTAGGTTCTAATCTTGGCTTCTTTGGACTCAATGTCTGAAGGTGATTAAAAGCAGCTTTTCGAATATTTCTCTTTTGATATCTATCTTCTCGGTTTGAGTCACTTGCAGCCTTGGAACTTGGAATATTTAGAGATGGGAGCGCATTTTTCTTCAATATCTTCCTTTCTTTTAACCCCAAAAGCCTGTTCTTCATATCATCTTCATAATCGGTCACACTTTCGAAATGATCACTACAGATACGTGCACACTTAATATTCACTTGGTCCTGCCTATGACACTTGCTTTCCCACTCTTTAGCTAAAAGCACATCTTTCGGAAAACAGTGATAAATTACTTCGTGAGTGTGACGAGAGTCATTCGAGCAGTTCGCTACAGCACAATTCACCATTTTTAAACTTAAAATACTATCATTAATAATTTAATTATTATTATTATTCAATACATAAAGAACTGTAATATACGCTAATTACACAACCAAATAGGCCTATATTACGAAACGGTGCACGTGAACTTGAATTACATTCAACACTCGTAACTCTGCAACCCTCACCGAGACCAACTGTACCGCAGTGACGTCAGAAAGTGGTGGGGTGGCTAGAGGGAGAGACTCAAGGCGGCAAGCTGAACAACAAAGCATTGAGCCAGCCCTTCTTTCTATAGCCCTGGGTCTGCTTGGGCTCCGCGGGCTAGCGGTCTCGGCCTCTGTTGGGCTCAAAGAGTTTACAAACTCTTTGGTTGGGCTAGAGTTCATTGCCTCGAGCTCGAACACTGAAGCAAAGTTCACGAGGACCGCGGGTAGGCTTAGTGGGCTTACTGCTGTATACAGGTAGTCGGCTGGAGGACCACGGTTTACCCGTGCTCAACTCTTGGCCTAGCGAAGAAGTTCTGTAAATCAAAGTTCACGTGTTCCAAGATGAAAGTGGAAGCAATATTGATGTTCTCAGCTATGAACATGATGACTTCTCAACATTAGCTATTAATGTTCTCTTTCTTCTTGTGGTTCTACCGAATAGAATTTAATTTTGTAGCTTATGATTTTCAAATACAGGTTAATGTTATGTTTACAGTATGTTTGATATCTACCCACAATTTGTTCTAGTTACCGTTGCTTCACGATGTAGACTACCTTTTTAACAAGGTATCTGATGTTTACGTGTCGCGCAGATAACTGTAGAATCGCCGTTTGTACTCGTATTTCCGGGCGATTTTTTTCAATGTGTTCTGAAACGTCCGAAAGTTTTAATGACATAATTTATTAGTACTCTTCACTCTATTTGTCTCTTGGCCAGTCGACCTGGTTGGCGAGTTGGTATAGCGCTGCCCTTCTATGCCCAAGGTTGCGGGTTCGATCCCGGGCCAGCTCGATGTCAAGTGTGCTTAAATGCGACAGGCACATTTCAGTAGATTTACTGGCATGTAAAAGAACTCCTGCGGGACAAAATTCCGGCACATCCGGCGAGGCTGATATAACCTCTGCAGTTGCGAGCGTCGTTAAATAAAACATAAGATTTTAACATTTCTCTTGGCCATAGACATTCCAAAGTGCGGGCGAAAATCTTGGAGCTAGCCCTCTTCAGTCTCTTGCTTGACTGTCTCTTGCGTATGTTTTGTCAATGTATGCAAAAAGATCTTGGACATCATCTTCACAACTGTCTGCTACTTGGTCTAAATTATCTTCTACATCTTTCAATGAAACAAGAGGAAGGATCAGAAGGCGACAAAAGCCAATGCGAATTATATTATTTATGAAATATTTTTGAAGTCTAAGATTTACTGCGTGACGCCAAATGTTTTAACGAAAAAGATATCCCTTTAACATACTATTTGGGAACGATCCTTGAGCGGCTTTTATTGCACTAATTTTGAATTCCACGAAGATTAATTGTAGCTTTAAATCCGAGTTTATTCCTTGTGCTGTAATTTTCAAATGCTGGAATATACTTCTTTACATACTTTCGTCTTTTCTAAGGAAAGTGCATATAGGTCTACTGTATAACCGCAAAGAGTTTCTTAAGCACAATTCCATTGACTATGTTTAACTGTAAAAATTGAGGAGATATTTTATTACTTACAGACATTAGACAGCTAATAAAATGGACATAGGTCCTAATGTAGAGTGGACGTTGTATCTGTGAACGAAAAGTTGTGGTTAAGTTGTTGCTTATGGTAGTAACTATTTCTCCTCATCGTTGTAGTCATATTTTATTCTTATTGTCCTCCATATCAGTATCACCCCAGATCTGTCTTCTATTCCTTTACAAATGCTCAGTAAAGATACATTTTATATGCAATAGTAATGTTGCTTTTTAACCTAGAATTGCATATTTTAAATTGCTTGAAAAGGAAATACAGAACATTAACATTAATTATAATAAAATTAACACAACTTGAAACTGAATTTTTATGTAGACACTTTATTTATTTGTGAATACAGTATTTCGTTCTAATAATAATTTAGCATACGTAATGTTAGTACCTTTCGCTCACTTTAAGTTACCGTGAAGGAAACTGTTTATGCGTTACTATCCGTACTATTGAATTTATACCAGAATTTACTGCTCTATATCGATAAGCTATACCTTTTAGATAAATGCAATGTGCTTTACTTTGCCGCGGAGTAGGAGCTAAGGACGATACAACCCTGCATGATATGATGACATTAAACTCTGATGGCGTTGAATGATATGGAACGCAGAAGTACAAAAAAGTGGGTGCTAGAGATTTTGGCAGGTGAATTTTGTTAATCTGAACTCCAGAGCGAGTTACTCACCGCTGTTACCTCTGTCGCAAGTAACCTGCAGCTGGAATGGGTGGGATATAAAAATAAATATACAGGCCCGAACACCAAAGAAGTTTCATAGTTTAACCTAGACTCACTAGGAGCGCTGTTCCTCGACCCAAAATTGAACACTTTCGCGCATCGCCATCTTGAGGTCAAGATATATGTGACTGCTCACGGTCGACTTTAGTTTTATCCAAATTACAAGCTTGGGTGTAAAGTATGTTTGCTACAGTTGTTAGGGCCTACTTTCATTCTATATCTTATGATATAATAAATAGTTTTGCAACGTGTAGAGACTGGGAAAGCAATTTAATAAAATCAACCGAATCATACTCGTTCATTTTATAGGCAATCTTGTGGGTCGCATTTAAAAGAACCTAGGAATATTAATATTTTCTTCAGTATATTTGCTAGGCTTCTTGTCATACGTACATGACAATTTTGCTTAGGTTATTCCTTCTAGGAATAGCTCAAGTGTTTTGAATTTAGCGTATATAAGGTCTTTATTTTAGATTAAGTTACTAGCACATATTTGACGAAATACTAGGTTTTTCCACTTCAGTTTAACTGATTTATGCAAACGAAATTTTGACAGCTGGCGATTGCAATTTAACTTATCGCCACGCCCACTTTGTTTTGGGCGCTTAAGTTAATGGCGGACGGTCGTTCAATTTTCTTCAAACATGGCGGCACAATGGCCACTCTATATCTCTCTCTTTCTAACTCGTTGCATTGAGTATATAGTACGCCAAACACAGGTAATGCAACGAATAAGGATATAAACAAACAGGTCGTCGCTGCGTGTTCGTGGAGTACAGTCAACTCCTAACATTCTGAGCCGTGATGTTCATTTTTGTCGTGATCTTTGCAGTGAATAATAACGGGCATTCGTAAGTTACAGAACATGAGCATATGCGAATGTCACTTGAAAAGATTTTATATTACAAGAAATTCTTTCAATAGCACATGACGTTATTGGTACATGATGTAGTACAAGATATTCTTATTGTCTAATATTTTTTCGTGTTTCATTAGGATACTGAATGTCGCTCATCACTGATAACTCACTAATTTTCTACGTACTTTTCTAGAAATTCCTTAAAATGTAGATTATTTAATTCATTAATTGGGATGTTGGCATTGAACAAATGTTGGCTAAACAAATCCATGCTAAAAACGTCGCTCGACTTAATCTCTTTATAATTTTCTGAATTTGATGGTACCGTACTGTTTCTTTTGGATTACGATCAACACACTTTCTGTGCCTTTTGGTATTGCAATGCCTTACAGTGTACTGTTTTTGTCACTTTTACGTTTATTTTACATAATTTATATGTGGAAATATTTTTAATTAAAAAAATGCAGCATTTATATAAAGATACGACAATTCTATCGACATCGTTCGGTATGCAATCGAATTGCAGGAACTGGTTTCTTTGCAATGTTTTGCCGTACGAATGCATGAATACACATTTCTGTAACTATTTTGGAAATGCAAGTTGTCCTATGTTTTGCTTCTGTTAACCATTCTTACTAGTGTATTTTTTCTGATAGTAACAATAGTTTCCTCAACTTGTAAGCCTACTCTTGGTAGTTATTTAATGATGACAGATTGTGGAGATTTAAAGTTGGAACTCGTACTCATGACGCCATGACGCTAACATTATTTAATCAAATGTGAAACACTTGAAAAAAATAAAACAGGGATTTATATGATTTTTATGGCCTTCTGCATCCTATTTCTGATTTCTAACACATCGTGCCTGAAAAATGTCCCTCTTTTCACGACACTCGTAATTTTTCTGATCATTCTTGCTGTACTAATGATAAAAAAAATTTGGCAATGAAGTAAATAAACCTACCTATCTCCCTTGGAATGAACCAACATTGCTTCGTGCCCAATATATACTACTCCTACTCCTAGAGAACTGCAAATTAGGGTTTAGAACCGGTTTATTTTTTAATTTTAGTAGGTTATTTTACGACGCTTTATCAACATCTTATGTTATTTAGCGTCTGAATGAGATGATGGTGAAAATGCCGGTGAAATCAGTCCGAGGACCAGCACCGAAAGTTATCAAGCATTTGCTCATATTGGGTTAAGGAAAACCCCCAGAATAAACCTCAACCTGAAAACGGGCCACCTGATTTCGCAGCCAGACGCGCTAACCGTTACTCCACAGGTGTGGACGAACTGGTTTAGATTCGACCGGTCGGAGATACATCCGGCCGAATATTCCACTTTCAAACGATTACGCCTGATGTATTGCAGACTGGACAGAAAACCAGGCGCACTTAATAATACAGACATGAAACTGACATTTTTCAAGTACACAACCGGGGTAACAATTGAAGGAAATTTACGTTTTCTTATTTTAAAAAAAGTTTTTACAAGTACTCTTACAGTTGTTGAACTTGCAATAATCTCACAAGTATCATTTATATTTTAAACTTTTAGAGTCGTACTAATAAAAGTTGCTTATAGATGTGTTAAACAATGGTAAAGTTTTACACAGAACAAGACATGCATAAGCCATGTATATTTTTCTTACCAAAAACGCTATATAGCTGACGTTTTACTGTATCAGTGTTAAAAGTATACGTCATAACTTGGTCATTATTTTATTACGTCGTAACTCTTTCTCGTCACATGTCGACTAAATGTCGTTCGATTTGTATAACCCCATAATCGATATTACATATGTGTTTACTGTTTATGTAAGATCGCGGATGGTTTAGAGAATGGTCGTCAGCACTAGCTGAAGTGGTTACGGGTAAGCAGTGCATGGCAACATGCACCCTCGTGCAGGAGGAAGCATATGCGCCAGCAGCCACGAATGCACGCTGGTGCTGTAAGAGAATTGCGGGTAAGAGACGCTAGCCCGAGAGTGCAGTGTTCTGATGACCGCTGGTTTAGAGCACAAATCTCACACAGAAATAAATGGAAAGGGGGAAGAAAATATGACCTCCAGATTGGGTCAATACTGAAAAATGAAGTAGCATATACAGTACTTTAATATGTAATTGTATATATTAATAATCGTCCTTCATAATAGATAGGCATTATATTAATAAGCCATGAGAATACTCAGCTAATATTTTACAATACCATAAATGTGTGTTTTGATTATAAGTAAGACCAGATATATGCGGTACTTACTCTGGCTGTAAGGACGAAAAGGAGGTCCGAAGAGAGGTCTGAACTTCACAAGTGATACCAAGAAGGCACCACTTATAAGGAAACTAGGTCAGGAGATAATGGAATAGAGTGGTCAGTTCCTTTTCCCCTCCATTGCATACATCGCCAACTGGCCACACATTACACTAGTCAAACCTTAGATATAAATGTCTAAATAATGGTTACTGAAAGGAACAAGTTTTTTTTATCATTAATTCATTTCAAATAAAAAGTTTGTTTCCTTTATATTGAAGAAAACAACATTTAACCACTTATAACATTCAACTCCTAAATTTAGTTTATAAGCAATTAGATTTCCACTGGCGCCAGAGCCCTGCTTTCTTATATTTATGAAAACTTGACACCATTTTGTGACTTCTTTGTTGTAGCTTTTCTAGAGAATTATAAAAAAATGTGATTCAAAGTATCCGTGATCTTTATTGTAATTATTCAATTTAGAGGCAAATGCATTTAGTAACGACAATAAAACATGATTTAATCCATGCTCTACCCCAACAGTACAGGGAAGGATATATTAAAAAAAAAGCATGGCCCATTCATTTTCCCGAATTCGGACACAGAATATAATTATAAAATAGTAACCGTATTCTTAGATCTAGACCTACTTAAAATTAAGTCAGTAATTCATGTTTTCTCCATGTGCGAAGACTTCGACGTGATATTAAAATTTGAAGTTCAGAACTTACAGATCCAGCTGCTTCAGTCTTCTTTTATACATCAGCAACAATTCCCTATATTGCTTCGTGAATCTACATTTTCCTTTAAAACTCAAACGTTAAATTTAAATGGATAAAAACGAGTTTTGTATTTCTTTATTTTTCTATTGCCACAATTATTTATCTTCGATGTCCTCTGTACTTATTAAATAATCGTTTAAATCTATCATTTCGATTGAATAACTTTCTTTACAGGAGATATTTAGCCCAGTAAGGTGACCCCGTAACATGTCATGAAGGCACTTGGGGGCATGGAGGTAGAGCCCCATGCTTTCCATGACCTCGGCACTAGAATGAGGTGGTGTGGTCGGCACCACGCTCTGACCGCCTTTTACCCCCGGGAAAGACCCGGTACTCAATTTTATAGGAGGCTGAGTGAACCTCGGGGCCGTTCTGAAAGTTTGGCAACGAGAAAAAATCCTGTCACCACCTGGGATCGAACCCCGGACCTTTCAGTCCGTAGCCAGCTGCTCTACCAACTGAGCTACCCGGCCGCCGATATTTAGCCCAGTGTTCGAAAAAAAGTCAGGAAACAAACGATCAACTGTTTGCGGAGTGGGCAATTTTGCCCTTCTGTGCAAGGCTTATACTAGGGTGATAGGTTGTGTAACGATTATAATTATCATGTGTAATTGTACACCTCTTATATAGGGTATAAGGGATATAAGTGCCATCCTTTTCACAGTCGTCGGGAACGGTCTACAGGGTCAAAAATTGTCCATACAACAAAGGGCCAAACTTGATAGTTTTCTCTGAAAAAAATATTTCTTTTCTTATTTTATTTGCGTTATACTGTTTATATCGTTAGTAAAATTACGAAAACAATTACATCAGTAGGTACATCTAGCAAAGAGTTAATATTACTTTAAATAAATATTTGTGTGTTCTATTACGTTTTCGTGAAATAAATAAAAATGCATGCTTAAATTGGTTAGTATTCTGGTGTGAGAGACGTAGCAACGTTCAGCAGGCAGTGCTCTGCACAGACGTACGTACTGTACATGTCAGCTGCGCTCAAGCTCCCTGTCCACAGGTCTACTGCCGAGCGGACGGCTTCAGTACCAGATATTCGATAAACAACGTACGATGTCATTCACAGTTTAGGAATATCATATGTTATTAATTTATGGAGAAAGTCGTCGTGCGGCAAGAAGGATGTACAGTCAACGTTTTCCTCAAAGAAGGTTACCGAATCGGCGAACTTTGTAGCAATTTTTCAACGATTATTAGGAACTAGGAGTCTCGTATCCCGTTTCGAAAATCACACAACCAGAGATTTTTTTTAGAAATGTTACTGCTTTACGGAAGCGGGATAGATTATAGTCTTGCATTAGAAAAAAAAAAGTTGGTGTGATTTTGTGCAGAAAACCATTATTGTTTATTTTTCAGACGTACAATAACAAATGGAGCAGTATTGTTACATAAGATGTAAATTTATTATAATGTTGTATTAATGAGATTGAAAGTTTGTATCTGCTGCTCATTTTATGTAAACAACAGTATTGTCATGATCCGCACCTGCATTAGAACAGAACATCTACTTTGTACCGGTATGTGTGTACCCTCTTGAGCTATACGTAAATTCCCTCTTCCCCATTCAGCGACGTTGCAAAACGTCTAATACTGTAAACTTTAATAATTAGTTAAATATTGCAATCAGAAAAAAATTGTAAGGACATTTTTTCTTCCTTATGACATGAATAATCATCAGTTAAAATAATGGCACTTATACCCCTTTCATCCTGTATATAGAATGGTTTAATCCTGTTTATTAATTACCTTTTACGTTTCAACGGTGTATAAGTCCTGTATAACCTTTATATTGTACATATTTTATTAGTAAAATGAAAATGTATACCTAAAAAGCAGTTGTTATTAATATAATGTTTTTTAATTACTGTAAATACGGATGCATTATTATTTTATTAAGAAGTCATTTCTAAGAAGATAGAATGTCAATTTTAAGAAAGAATATAATTTTTAAAGAAAAAAAGTCCTTTCAGGTTCCTGATGGATGTAGTTTTACTCTGTAAGTTGTTGCTCTTGAAGATAGGTAATTGTAATGTCTGGGTGGCTCAATGACGTGATCTGCCTTTTATATCCAAAGCCGCAGCCGTCCTTCCACAAAGAGAGCGAAACAAATCGAGCCTTCGGTAAACCGAATAATAAGGCAGTTCGCGTGGTGGAAAAGCTTTCCATACTGCCTACACCTCTAGGCGCTCAGTATCGTTGTACAATTTAAATTATTCATAACCGGTTTTGCAGGACTCCAACTCCTACTATTCCCACTCCAACCACCTCCACCACCACCACCACCACCACCACCACCACCACCAACACCACCACCACCACCACCACCACCACTACTGTATCTAGTAGTGCTGGTAAAATCCTAAGCCAAGCGGGAATGGAATTACTTCTTGAGCGAAACTTTGGAGTACAAATTCGGCTCGCTAATACACCTACAACATCTATGGCTTGCACGATGGCAATTACAATGACAAAAGGGGGAGAAACAGTATTAAAAATATGCGAAAGCGCGTCCTCGCAAACGAATTTGAGGCTAAGAAGAAAAATTTATACGAGTTCCAAGCCTGTGGGTCACTTTTCTCACTCCGTTCTTCATCGTTGCATTGAAGGAAATTAACATACTTTTGAAGAGAAAGAATTTTAAAATGTACTTAACCTAATAGCTTGCACGATGGTGCTCTTAGTTTTTTAAATACAGTTAGAACTTGGATAATTTATTCTCTAGATAATGGATTAATAATAATAATAATAATAATAATAATAATAATAATAATAATAATAATAATAATAATCTTTATTGTCATTGAATGAAAAACTTCACTATAGACATTGTCAAATGTTACAATGTTACTGCAATACATTTCATAGATATACAAAATAAAAATTTAATTATAAAAACAATTTGATATATTTTTTTTCAAATTACATAATATAAAGTTAAAAGTACTATATTTACTAGATGAAAGACAGTATCAAATACTAATTGTCATATGTTTAATAACTAATTAAGAATACTACAAACAGAGGCTAATAATAAACTTAAAAAATGCAACATAAGGTAGTGCAATTTGCTCTGTTCATTAATGCATTAAAATTTAAATGTAAATTGATTTACCAGTAGGTTTCATTTAAAATCTCATTATTAAAAAAATTAAGAAACAACAACCATAACATTTAAAACTGCATTGTTTAAAAATGTATGTCAATTTCAAAGAACTCATTTATTGAGTGAAGTGGGTTTTTAATTATCCAACTGTACAATTTTGTTTTATAACTTTCAACAGCGGACCCTATGCTCGGGCCTATAATCTCCAAGCACCTAAGCCCACATGATTTTTACATGTGAGGCTGTCTTAAGTACGTTGTATACTCAATATCAATGTAGTATGTTCAATTGGTCCAGCAACATATTGAAGAAGGCTTTGACGAATTCGACACATAAAAATTTTAACTTACACTAAGATCTGAGACAGGCGTTACAGAGCTTGCATCAATGCCTAAGCTTTAAGAAGCTCAATTTGAGCATTCTCTTTAAAGGTAAGTATATTGTTGCTGATACCCAAAGAACTATAATTTGCTATTTCGAGTTCAAAATTTTATTAATTAAAAAAAAAAAACTTTTAGGTTCTGAATTCGTCCCAACATGTAGTCCATTGTCATGTACCAAAACTCTCATCATGTAGGCCTGTATTGTATCTAATGGTTAATTTATTGTGGTACTGTACAGCCTACATATACTGTATTATGCTTATGTGTGCTACATACTAATTTTATTAAAGAAAATAATGTGAAATATACAGTACCTGTGCGAACTTCATGAGTTAACGTCTGGCAGTCCACCGCTGGGGAGGAACTGTTAGCATGCCTGACCGTGGAACGAGCGAATTCAGGTTCAAATCCTGGTTGAGACAAGTTACCTGAAATTTTTTCAGGAGTCTTCACTCAATCCAACAAGAGCAAATGATAGGCAACTTTCGGCGTTGGAAATTGGACTCATTTCGCTGGTATTGTCACCTTCATCTCATTCAGACGTTATAAACCATAGCAGTTGAAAAAGCGTCGTAAAATAACCAATTAAAAAAACTTCTGAGATTGATTACATCTATATGACTTGAAAAGTAAATTTTCAGATCAATGCACTATAGCATACAGAAGATTAATATAAAATAGGCTAAGAAATGGAAAAATGTATCCCTAATATCTGAAGCGCATACTTTCCTGGGACAAATATTTGTGACAATAGAAAAAAATGCAGCCTTTATTTTTGTATCTTTAAATTCGTCTTTAGCCTATAATGACCAGAGGAGAGACTCATGATGTGAGATGAATAAATAGATTAGACTTTTATTATGAACCCATTCACTGTTCAGACTGATAAACGTCGAAGGCAGATGTCAAAAGTGCATCAAAGCCACACATAATACGAAGTTCAATCAATAAAATATAATGGAACTACAATTCTATTTACAAACAAATGTCAGTTTTCCACTATCTCCTTCATGGTCATTCGTGTGTATTTTTCTGTATCGTAACAAAATATTAGTTCAAAATTCAATCCATCAAGCTAAATTATCTGATCAAAACTTTCATTCGACGAGTTTCGAGATATTACTCATAATATTAACATCCATATACTCTTATATGGTAATATTTGTCCTCACAAACAGAGAACAAATTGAGTTTGACTGAATGCAAAATCGTTACTCTTTATTTAATATAATAATGCGTTATTATTGTTATTTTCATTATCAAAATCGTAACCATCATAATCGTTAAACACAATGTCCTCAAATTCAAGTAGAACAAGGGGAGACAATGAGAATAAGTACACGAAAAGGAGAGTAAGAGGGCTATAAGAAGAATAAGGAGAATGCAAAGGGAAAAGGAAGACAAGGAGGGCAAGTAAAATGCAAGGAGAACAAAAAGAACCAGGGGAAGACAAATGAGAGCAAAGGAAAAGAGAATAAGGGGAAAACAAGGAGAACAAAACGACGACATGGGGGACAAGGGGAATACTAGGAGAACAATGGGAAGAAATGAAATACCAGAAGAACAAGGAGCAGACAAGGAAGAGGATGTTGTGGTTTTGTATGACTCTCATTTCTCATGTTATCACCCCATATCTAGCGAGAAGAAAGAGAAAGGAAAGCAAATAGCTCTGAAGGATATGGACCATCTTATATTGTTTAGCGCGTTGGTGTAACGTAGATGAAAAGAGCAAGTGTATTTTTTTTTATTTTTTTTTTTTATTTGTAGAAATCGAATTTGAAAACATAAATTCGAATGTTGACTGGCCGAGACCATCCTGTTACTCATCAACGTCGTATTCCTATTCTTTTATTTCCAGTGTTTTGTATATGTGAAGAATTTGTATCTCTTAATGTTATGAACTGTGGTTACATCCAACTCTATGATGCTCTAAACAACTTTGCGCGAAAGGAAGAAGATGAATTTAAAGGAAAAAATAACACCGAATGACTTTAATCCAAGTAGCTGTGCATTGAGTTCAATTATGATTAATAATATTCATAGATCTCTATATTATGTACTCCAAGAGACCATTTTTAAACTCAACAAGCTGAAAATTGTTAATGTTTTCATGTGAACGTATTTATAAACGAACTACGAAATATGGTAGGTGATTTTGGATTTTTCTTGTCATAGATTAAAAAAAAAAAAATTCAAAGTTTCGGAGCTGGTATGTCTGGGTTTCGTCACCACGAAAGCAAATAAAGGGAAACCTATATGTAGGATCCGTTACGAAGCGCTATTCTTCATGGCTGACTAAGAATAGCTTGTAACAAATTTAAAAGATTCGTTCCTCTTTTCTTGCTGCTCTGATGGTGTTACTTGTTGCTTAATCACATTGACCTTATAAATCTTACATCATTCTTAAGCTATCATAATATACTTCATTGTCAACATATATTATCTGTAAAAGAAAGGATATTGGCATGTCGTAATGCTAAACTTGTTAGAAAAAATAATAAAAGGTGACTGTAATTGAGCAAACGAGTACTTTCAGTTACATGCGTTGTGAGGTCTATAAACAGAATACAAAATTTTTTATCGAATGAAATGTTTTATGAACATTTCTGGAACACTAATAAATAAAGTACTCAGAAACTTTACATTTAATGAGGTTATATAACTATTCTCACTGTATTATCTTGCGAACTATGGGTTTCAAATAACGCTTAAAGGAATTGCTATAACTGAAAAATAGTACAAAGAACACTAAGATACGTATAAGGAAATAATTAAATATTGAAAGCCTCCCTGGTGTCATAATCAGACTTCAAAGTTGAGGCACATTATCTCTTAAGTTATATGCACACAGGATAGAACAGTGATTACTAGGGCTAGGTATTTTATGATGTAGCACATGAGGTAATTAGGGGATAATGTTCTTTTTGTATTTATTGTGTCTTTTTTTCTATTTGTATTTTATTGCGTGTGTATGTTTTTTATGTATTACCTTTATTAATTGGATTATTTCGTGCAGTTTCAATAAGGAATTGAATTGTTTATATATATATGTGTATATATATATATATATATATATATATATATATATATATATATGTGTGTGTGTGTGTGTGTGTGTTTTTCACTGTGTTTTTTTCCCCCATATCTTACATTTATTTTATTTTTATTATTTTTTGTGAAATTTGGTTTGAAGTTAGATTAGTTGTAATGGTGATAATTAATGATAACGGTAGTAATAATAATAACTGTTGTTCACTATTTTCTTATTAGTAGTATTATTTTTGTTTTGAAGATTCAAACTGTGCATAGTTATAGCACGAATGGCCGTACGGGCTCGTGCGAAGGATCTTGTGTACATGAGTTTGCACAATTTATTATGCATCAATAAATGCACTTGTCTGTCTGTCTATCTATATTTTTTGGTAAGGCTGATATGTTCTTTAAATATATTATGAAAAATACTAATAGATTTATTTATGCATATTTGACCATTTCTATGTGATAGAGCATATTTTAGTAATTTAATGGTCATATTCGGAATATTTTCACTCTTTCAAGAAGTAAAAAACTTTTCTCATACAATTCCTTTCTTCAATGTTCATTTAAAATGTTAAATTTCTCAGAATACATATCGCATTTTGTTTCTGGAAAATGGTACAATGTACATTCTTCCCCTATTTCGTTTAAATTCACAATATGGACTTTACCCTTACGTACCAGTGAACAAATATTTGTGTAGGCCTATTGTTTCGCGACAGCAGATAGCTACTGGAGCCTGTCTTTATAATCTGGGTACCGGACTGCAGACAAGGGTCTCATCTTGTTGAAGTCGGAAGTGTGTGTAGTATAGTTCAGGAAAAAATGCCAAAAGCGAAGCAAAATATTCAAGTAAAATTAAAACAGTTAGTGTCTCGATATTGCGAGAAAGTATTTTCGAGTGATGGGAATATACTGTATTGTAAACTGTGCGATGTAAGAGTAACCGCAGAGGAAACATTTAACGTTGAGCAGCATGTGAGAACAGAAAAACATAAACGTGGTGTACAACGAATTGAAAATGGAAAAACACTACAGCAAATGCTCCTAGGGGAATCCCGCCAATCTTATTCACCATTCTGTGAAGAACTTCATACAGCCTTTGTTTGTGCTGACATTCCCCTAAGTAAACTGGATCATCCAAAACTTCGTGAATTCTTAGAAAAACACAAAGGCAAATCTCTTCCCATTCCTTCCATGATAAGAAAAGACTACATCAGCCTTAGCTACGAAAAAAACTATGCAACAGATTAGATAACGGGTTGCAAATAAAAAATATGGGATTCAATTGATGAAACCACAGACTCAATGGGAAGATACATTGCAAATGTTATTGTGGGAACTTTGGAAGAAGATGGTCCAGTGAAAATTGTCCAATAAACTGTAAACATTTAGAAAAAAAAAACAATTTTTCCACCATTAGTAAATTCTTCGACAGGTCCATGGGTGTCATATGGCCCGAAGACGTTCAGCATGACAATGTACTGCTCTTTGTAACGGATGCTGGGCCTTATATCGTGAAAGCTGCAGATTCACTCAAAGCATTATATAGTAAAATGGTGCATATGACTTGTTTGGCTCACTACTTACACAGAGTTGCAGAAGAGATTTGTAATCAATTGAGTGAGGTTGATAAATTAGAGTAATTGGGTGTATCAGCCCCTTCACGTGTTGCAGCATTTAAGTTGGTAGCTCCTGAAATTTTCTTGCTGCCTTCCCTCATTTTGACAAGATGGATGTCCTGGATTGATGCCGGCAACTATTATTGCCAGAACTTTAAGGTTGTGAAAAACATCATTGATTCGTTTGACAGCAGGAAAGTCGCTTTAATTAGACTAGCCCAAGAATTAATGTCTAATTCCGACATTTCAGGCCAACTTTCATATATCAAATCCAATTTTGGGTTTCTTCTTGCTACTATAACCGCTTTGGAGCAATCAGAAGTGCCATTAGTGAAGCAGATAGAACTAATGAAAAAGACTGTAAATAACTTTGATGGTGTTTGTGGTAAAGTGCAGCAAGAAGTGTCAAAGAAAATGGAAAAGGAGTTAGAAAAAAAACAAAGGGTATCGTACATTGTGTTCCATTTCAGTGATTTTGTCGGGTGAAAATTTTTCTCTTAATGGCTCAGAATTAGATTCAAATGATATTGCCCATTTTAAATATGCTTCTCTTGTGTCAGCTGAAGTAGAAAGAAATTTTTCGAAGTACAAGGCTTTTTTGGCTGACAATAGGAAATCTTTTTTTTTTGAAAATTTGCATAAGGGAATTCATTGTACTTTGCAACTCAGGACTCATAAACTGAACTAAAAGAAACATGTGAAAAAATCATAGCATACGCCAACTACTAATAATTTTAATAAAATAAAAAGCATACTACAATATCAAATTCCATACTTTAGCTTGCTTCTCATGTGCATTTTATTCTTAAATAAATAATTCATTGCCATAAACTGATTTACTAATTTATTTTACAACTGAAATTATTACCTAATTGTAATTATAATATTGTTAGGTCATATTTTTTATGTTATAGTTCACATTTTTAGGTTATAAGTGCATATTTTATACTGCATATTTTGGAGATTTTAGATCCTAAAAACCCAGCCTTAGTGATTACAAAGCAACTGGCAAGGTAGTCCTCTGCCCTCATACACATAATATGTCAGATGAATGAAGCCGTTGTAATACGTAATATAAGTCCAACAAGGGAAATAAAATAAACCTTCGCTTGAAGGGCAAACGTAAATACTGTATTATGTTGGATTGGATTATTTTCGTTTCTCATTTATAGAAAAATAACATTTTTCTTAGGTCTGTAAACAGGAGGCTTACATAGAGCAAGATTATTTACAAAGGTACTTTATAGTAGTAGTGGTAGTGGCAGTAATAGTAATAGTATAATAATTAACTGTCAGAATATCAGAACATTGATTTGAAAATGTACGTAAATTACAGTATAAGGAAAAGAAGCGACATAGATGCAGTAACTATAAAGTATAAGTCACAGAAATAAAATTGCCTTGGTTTTAATTGGATTATTTTACGATGCTTTAACAACTGTGATGATAATGTAGCGACTAAATTAGATGAAGGTGATAATGCCAGCGAAATGAGCCCAGGGAAGCGCCGAAAATTACTCAGTATTTGCTCTTAATGGGTTAAGAAAAAAACGTATCTTAAAATGATAAAATTAATATTAAAGAAATAATAATAATAATAAGATTAATATTGAAGGAATAACTTTTAGATAGCATTATGTTCCATTTAATAAAAATCTAACATCCTTATGAGTAAAACTCGTGTTCGGGGAGGGGGAAAATTGTGCATAAAGTAGCTTAATACCGATATATTAGCCTATTTCCAAGAAAGGAAGGTAATATTATACTGAAAATGAAAATAACTAGAGTATTATATTTAGTAAGAATTTATTCTTAGTAAGAAGTCGAAATGAAAGTTTTCCAGCTTAACTTGATAATAAAAGAGTAAAGTGATAATGAAATTAATTAAAATGAAATATCAAACCACAAGATAATTAATTTCAGTGAAAATATGATATAATTTAAATATCGTATTCTACATATTTCATATAGAGTGTTAGTTGGGAGGCCGGAGGGAGAAAGACCTTTGGGGATGCCGAGACGTAGATGGGAAGATAATATTAAAATGGATTTGAGGGAGATGGAATATGATGATAGAGACTGGATTAATCTTACTCAGGATGGGGACCAATGGCGGGCTTATGTGAGGGCGGCAATGAACCTCCGGGTTCCTTAAAAGCCAGTAAGTAAGTAGTATTCTACATATTTCTTTTATTTTTAATTTGAAGTTAAATATTACAGTTACAAATGCTTCGAAATCATGTCATTATAAATTTTTATCCATAATTAAAGCTGTATTTTTTTTTCTGCAATTGTGACGCATTTTGTCTCTTCGAAAAAATAAAGTATGTATATAAATCTTCTTGTAAGGATTTTGTTTTCCGTCGTGGAATAAAGTTAATACCGTGCATTAAAAAATTTGTTCCAATTAAATTTCGTTTTCGACGTCGCAATGACTTCACGTTCTCCGAACTCTCTCAGTTTCAGTGTTATTACGTACGAAACCTCCAACCAGACCTAGACAGACAGCGCAAAAGATAGATACGATAGATGGCAAAAGTAAACAAGCCCTAGTCTATTCCGCCCAATACTCCGCTATCAGTTAACTTCTACCTTTCCGACTGAGATCTCAACTTGGAAGTCTAGTCATAAGAAATAAAGAAATATTCTACTGTAATAATAATTGGAGAGAATACCTGTCACTAGTGCATTACACACTGCCGAAATTACTTCAAGAACGCCAACTAAAAGAACGAAGAAGACCGGACATTTATAGAACTTGGGAAGACCAATAGGCTATTGCCTGGAGGCATAACTGGCCAAAGTGGTAGCTATTATTGTTGTTTATGACGACTTACCTATATTCGCCGTGTTCATTCCTGTAAGTGGTGCTGTAGGCCTATAACCCAACGTTTCCTCTTGTGAGTTCTCCATTGAAGACCGTGAAGATGATGTAGCGACCCACTTGCAAGACATCCCGGGTACGAATCACCCAGAACTCGTTTGGTGGATAGTGAATTGGCGTGTCCAAAGCTACTTCCTTGGACAATCCATCGGCAAATAAGAACATAGTTTTCTGGACATTTAGAAGGAAGTCTCCGGGAGAAGTTATGTTGATGTTGATTTCTACGAATCCCTTGAAATTGCCTGCCTGGAGATCTGGCCACAGAATTAAATCATAGCTCAGTGGAATTGTGTCTGAAGGAAGCAAGTAGTTGGTTTCCTATAGTTTGTTTGATTCGGTTCTTATGACCCTGACAGTTATCACATTGACTGCGAGAAACAAACAAAAGATTGGGACAAAGTAGAAGCTCATTTCTGAACATCCTAATGTATTTAGAATTCTAAAGCAGACAGATAACAGGGTATTGATTCCATTATCAGTTGACCAAATAGATAAAGGTCTACGTCTGCGTGGAACTTAAAAGAAATGTAGGTTACCTTACTTATGTAGGAATAAAAGTGTTTTCCATATCGTGTTGTTACCTGTTACCTTAAACTAAAGCCTTGGGCTATGTTAACCATACGACCAAAAATTCCCACTCCTTGATATTGTCCAGTATTTGTTGAGATTATGAACAACCACGTTCAGCAAAGATAACAGTTGACTTGTAATTTATTTATTCATTTATTTACTGTATTTATTTATATAGTAAGTACAATAATAATTAGGTAAGTACTGTGTCCCAGGAGGCCACAAGATTAAGTAGTACTGCAGATTTTTCAGTAGCGGACGACCCGCGTGAATCTAGCAAGCGAAGTGCTTCTGTCTGCTCACGCGACTCTTGTTGGTAAAATTACAGAGAACAAAACATGGAACATTTTTTCAAGGGAAAAATTGTTTGAGGACCGAGTATCGAACTCGGGACCTTTGATTGAGCGCGCCAACGCTCTATCGACTGGGCTACCCAGGAATTATATCAGACTCCGGCTCAATTTTCCCCTTATATCCACATACCTCAAGTGGTTGGCAGGACGCCAGAGCCCAGCATTGAGTACACACTTACTGTGTGACTTAAATTTGTGGTTATCTGTTATCGAAACAGTAACTTGTATTATATAAATCTGGTTTTTCAGGTATAGCTTTATAGGGACCTATACCTGAAAAAGCAGGTTTAGAACATGTACAACTTTAACAGTTGCACTAATATTTACAATTTATTTTATTTACACTATGTAAATTAAAATATGCTATTTTTACTATTTATACTATCATAAAGAATGTAGTCCTACATTGATCAAACATTATTATATTATTATTATTATTATTATTATTATTATTATTATTACTCACTTACAAATGACTTTTAAGGAATCCGAAGGTTCATTGCCGCCCTCACATAAGCCCGCCATCGGTCCCTATTCTGTGCAAGATTAATCCAGTCCCTATCATCATATCCCACCTCCCTCAAATCCATTTTAATATTATCCTCCCATCTACGTCTCGGCCTCCCTAAAGGTCTTTTTCCCTCCGGTCTCCCAACTAACACTCTATATGCATTCCTGGATTCGCCCATACGTGCTACATGCCCTGCCCATCGCAAACGTCTTGATTTAATGTTCCTAATTATGTCGGGTGAAGAATACAATGCGTGCAGTTCTGCGTTGTGTAACTTTCTCCATTCTCCTGTAACTTCATCCCTCTTAGCCCCAAATATTTTCCTAAGCACCTTATTCTCAAACACCCTTAACTTATGTTCCTCTCTCAGAGTGAGAATCCAAGTTTCACAACCAACAGAACAACCGGTAATATAACTGTTTTATAAATTCTAACTTTTAGATTTTTTGACAGCAGACTAGATGATAAAAGCTTCTCAACCGAATAATAACACGCATTTCCCATATTTATTCTGCGTTTAATTTCCTCCCGAGTGTCATTTATATTTGTTACTGTTGCTCCAAGATATTTGAATTTTTCCATCCCTTCGAAGGATGAATCTCCAATTTTTATATTCCCATTTCGTACAATATTCTGGTCACGAGACATAATCATATACTTTGTCTTATTATTATTATTATTATTATTATTATTCAATTGTCTTG
The DNA here is from genome assembly GCF_040183065.1 of Periplaneta americana. Lineage (NCBI taxonomy): Eukaryota > Metazoa > Arthropoda > Insecta > Blattodea > Blattidae > Periplaneta > Periplaneta americana. The sequence continues at coordinate 95,430,968 of NC_091132.1, forward strand.
TATTGTTTATAGTGGCTATGTATGTTTATAATGGTTGAGTGGAATAGAAGGTCTTATGGTCTTAATTCTCCTAATAAGCATAAATCGTTTAAATAGATGAAAAGTAATTCAGATTGCAGGACATATTATCGTAGCATCAATCTTTATCACTAGAATGCATTGTAAGCAGTCTATGGGGTTTAGTTTTGAATCATGAATAGAATATCAAATGCAGCACAAACAAGATGCAAGTGTTCTCCGATAGTATGTGCCACACTCTAAACATGACTTCATGTCCATGAACAACTAACCTTGTCTCCGAACGTCTTGGACCAGAACGGTCTCTAATAAGAACACAACAATATTAACGGAAATGATAAAAAGTAGCAAGAATAACTATGGTAATATTGTATACAATTATGCAAAATCTAAGTTTATAAATTGAATTATAAAGTTGTTCGCTTACAAGTTGGCAGCTTTAATTCATGTAGAGACAGGGAAGACAGATTTAGAATTTCTGTTGTATGAAAGTTCTGAGAGTTCTCAAATCTTTCATAGCGTTGTTTATGAAAGACTCACAGATTATATCAACTTTACTGACCTTGAATAAAAGTAGAGCATCAAGATCTTAACTTCTGTAATATAAACTCCAACATCTGAAATAATCACATTTTACGTTTCTTTTTTCGTAGTAAATATTTGCACGTTTTGTCTCTTATTTTACAAATCGTGGATTCAGTCTTCCCAATAGCAGCAGGAGCGATTTTTATACATAGATAGTTAAAGGAATTACATATCTGCAAGATTCTTTTACTGGAATGTTTTAAAGACCTACATTAACAACATAGTTTAGAATTTTCTACCTATTCAATAAATATTTTTTTTTCTTAATCGCTACCCTCAATATTAAATATTCTAAATATTTATATTAAGAAAAAAATATTTCCTGAAGGAATAGGTAAAATATCCTAGACTATGTTGTTGATGTAGTCTTTAGAATATTTCTGTGAAAGAATCATACAGATATGTTAATTAATTGTAGATTTTATTATGTAAATGCTTTACGGTTATAAAAAAATATGCAAATTTGAATTATTTTTACAGGCATCTCTATATTTTAATATTCTGAACATTGTTTTATAAAGTGTAATGTATATATATCGAGCATGAAAAGTTTATAGGTAAAGATTAAGTTTTGTTATTATTAGTTTTGATATTATTTTTAAAGGTAATTATCTATATATTTTATTATTCTGAACAGTGTTTCATGAAGTGTAATGTATGTATGTTAAGCTTGGAAAGTTTTGTTCATTTAGCTTTTATAGTAGCTGAGATAAAAAAAAAAAAAATTATTTTCACTAAATTTTTTCAGGCCAGATATGTACCTACCCTATTAGCCTAAAACATGCATAAGAAAGAAGTATGCCTGAACATGCAAGATATTAGCTATGCGAATCTCTATTTGATCTACGTGCTTTGTTCACTGCTGCGGCTAATGCGAAAATTTTTCTTATGTTCGATGAACTTGGTCGCATAGTACATATATATACTTCATTTAAATATGTGAAAATTCTGTATATATACATATACAGGGTGTAAGGGGTATAAGTGGCGTCCTTTTCAAGTTGCCGGGGTCAGTGTACGGGATAAAAAAAATGTCCATACAACATAGGGTCAAAACTGGATAGTTTTCCCAGAAAAAAAATTCCTTCCTGATTTTATTTGCGTTGTACTGCTTATATCGTTACTAAAATTACGAAAACAATTACAGCAGTAGATATATCTAGCAAAGAGTTAATAGAAGTTTAAATAAATATTTGTGTGTTCTATTACGTTTTCGTGAATTTAAATAAAAATGCATGCTTAAATTTGTTAATATTCTGGCATGAGATACGTGGCAACGTTCAGCAGGCTGTACTCTGCACAGACGTAAGTACGAATCAGCTGAGTTCAAGCTCCCTGTCCATAGCTCTACTGTCGAGCGGATGGTAGTTCAGTACAGGGTAGTCGATAAACAACTTACACTGTCATTCACAGTTTAGGAATATTTTTTGTTTTATTTTACTTGGTTATTTAACGACGCTGTTTCAACTACGAGCTCATTTAGCGTCGATGGAACTGATGATAGCGGGATATTTGGCGAGATGAGGCCGAGGATTCGCCATATTTTACCTAACATTTGCCTTATAGTTGGGGAAAACCTCGGAAAAAACTCAGCCCAAGCGGGAATCGAACTCGCGCCCGATCGAAACTCCGGATCGGCAGGCAAGCGCCTTAGCCGCCTAAGTTACGTCGGTGGCGTTTAGGAATATCATATGTTATTAATTTATGTAGAAAGTCGTCATAATTCAAGTGAGGCAAGAAAGATGTACCGTCAACGTTTTCCTCAAAGAAGGCGAATTTTTGTAGGAGTTTCTCAACGATTACTAGAAAGTAGAAGTCTCTTACCCCGTTTCGAAAATCACACAACCAGAAATTTGTTTAAAAATGATACTGCTTTACGGAAGCGGGAGAGAGTGATTTTGTACAGAAAAGCATTATTGTTTATTTTTAGACCTACAATTAAAAATGGAGCAATATTGTTACATAAAATGTAAATTTATCATAATGTTCTATTAATGAGATTGAAAGTTTATATTTGCTGCTCGTTTTATGTAAACAACAGTATTTTCATGGTCCGTTCCTGCATTAGAACAGAGAATCTGTTTTGTACTGGTATGTCTGTACCCGCTTGAGCGGCGCTGTGTACCCCCTCCGCCCCACTTGAGCTGTAGGCTACTGTATACTTCTAAACCCCCTCCTCTCCATCCACAACGTTGTAAAACGTCTAATATTGTAAACTTCAATAATTAGTTAAATAATGCAATTAGAAAAAAAATTGTAAGGACATTTTTTCTTCCTTATGACATGAATAATCATCAGTTAAAATAATGGCACTTATACCCCTTACATCCTGTATGTATATTACAATTTCAGGTCTTTCACTACAAATCAGCGTTCTACAATCTTCACTCTAGTCCGTCTTCCTCTTAGTCTCCTCATATGATCCATATTTCTTAATGTCTGTTATGTGATTATCAGGCTTAGGATCCAGGACACATTTAGCAACCAATGTACGCACAACTTGACTATAGAGTTCCTTGAACATGATATACAGACATTCTGTGAATGTAAACAACGACAATGTGCTGCGTTATATTCTATTGTTAATAGTAAAATCTAGTGAAGGTGAAAAATGAAGTAGGATACATACCTCAAGTTTTTATGTCCCTCGGCGACGTTGAAGGCGTTAGCGTTACAATTAACAACCATATACAGTACATACTTGCTACTAGTCCGAAAAAACTGTTCACTGGAATTGAAAATGCACTGTGATGGCCTGAGTTCGTTTCGTAGGGAGAGACGGAAGAATACTGTACCTCTGATCACGAACCGGATTGTACACTAACACACAGGTAAACAAAACTCAACGCGCCACCTCACTCCATCTGTACTCCGTTGCACTGTACTTCACTTCATTCTTAAGTTGTCTCGGATCGTAAGCCTGCTAATTATCTTCTTCTACTTCGAACTTTTCTCCAGTTCACCATTCCTTCCAGTACATCCTTCATTAGGCAGTTTCTTCTTAGCCATTGACCCAGCCAATTTATTTTTCTCTTCCTGATCATTTTCAGCATTATTATTTCTTCACCCACTCTTTTTAGCACAGCTTCCTTTCTTATTTTCTCTGTCCATTTCACAAACTTCATTCTTCTCCATATCCACATTTCAAATTCTTCCAGTCCTTTATCTTCACTTGGTCGTAATGTCCAAGTTCTTCCACATAAATGCCATACTCCACACAAAAGTACTTCTCTAGTCTCTTCCTTAGTTCTTTTTCCAAAAGCCTGCAGAAGATTCTTATTTTTCTATTAAAAGCTTCCGTTGCCATTGAAATTTTCCTTTTGGCTTTCTGGGAGAATTTTATATTAATACAGTGCAGCTACAATCTCTTTCAAATAGAGGGGCAACAACGTACAATCATAATGGGATAACTGCTACGTTTGAAATTGTGAAAGTGCCTGCCAGACGCCACTCCCACAACTGGGCTATCCAGTATCAAGCTACAAATTTGTCATAAAACACACAAATTCTTGCATGCCACAAATTAATAGTCATACCTGTCCACTAGTTTACGAAAATGTAACATATATGTTCACGTGTCTCTTTCACAGTTTCCAAAAGCGGTTTGATGATAGTCGGTCAATTTCGAACGTGAGAACAATCACCGGAATTACACATCCCAGCAACCCGAAGCCAAGGTTAGTCCTGCCCGTTGTGAACGATATAATTCGATTCATTTTACAAGCGTCAGGGATGTCAAAGCGCCCGCAGTGCGTGCTCATACTGCAAGCAACACAAATCCAACAAGGCCACTTTTTAGCAAGATGCAGTACAATCATCGCTCTTAAGGAAATTTTGTACGGGTTCTTGAGAACAAGTAGTGCAGGCGCTTTGACATCCCTGGTGTAATACAATAACAATGATAACGTTGTGGTCAATTTTATGTTCTATTTCTACCCATTTATATCTTAAAGATATTTGATTTTGTGCTTTAAATTTTTGTCTATTTAGATGAGAACGTACAAATGACAGCTCAAAAAACGAGTCCTAGTAATTACAGTCTCTCAAAATGAAATTACTTAACTGTCTTTGACATCGTAACAATTAGACTGACTCGTGTTATAAGAGAAGTACCGTACCTATCATAGGATATTGACTTCATCTGTCTTGTTACAAAGTGAATTTGGTTGTAGTGGTAGAAAATTGTCACTACGAATTTGATGCCATAAGTTACTGCCACCTTGAGGAATTACTTTTCTTAGACAAATGGTCAGAGGTCAATCAGGAATCTGAGTTCAACCGTTTATTTAATTAATTTAATTTATTTAACTAGCTAGTGAATACAAATTAAAATTATAAAACAAAAATGTTTCTAGCCACTACCGTAAGAGCCAGGCTCATGTACGGTGTGGATTGAGCCAATAATATAACATAAAATTTACAAGGACAGTTTACTAAATACAATAAGTAACTTAATTCAAACCAATGAATAACACACAAGAGCAAAAAAAGAAGAAAGAGAAAAAGAGAGAAAAGAACACATTTAATATAAATTGACAATCAGACAGAAGCCAGGGATAAACAATAAAAACATGAATATAGTCGACAGAAATAAAAGGAAAAAAAAATACACACATTTGTTAACATTATATACCCTGAATAAATTTTAAAAATTTCTTCTTTAAAAGCTTCAATTTAAAAAATATTTCAAATTTGGAAAATAGTTTGTAATTTTATTATAGAGTCTTGGGTCGAAACTAGCACCATGTTTAAGAGCTGCAGTTGCATGACATTTAGACTCAATTAATGGGAAAGTAGACTTTTGCCTTGGAGTACGATATTCATGTCGATTAGATTTATGTTTTTTTTTCATTTCTATGGTAGTAAGTTAGTAAATTATATTTATAAATTTCTTCAATAGTTACTACTTTAAAATCTGTATAAATTAAATTTGTGGGTAATTCATATTTTTCGTTAGGCAAATTTTTATTAATCTTCTGTGAAATAAAATTAATGGATTAAGTACAGATGATGCTACTACACCCCAATTTATTATACCATATTGTATTAACGATTGATTGTTATACTCCAAATTTAATTGGTGGCACATAAGTTTCAACCAGGTGTGCGACACTATAAAGAGACAATAAAAATGCCCGAAAAGTTACTAAAATTAAATTTTACAAAGTGATTGCGATACCCGCCCTTATGTGTGGTTCAGAATGTTGAACACTTACTAAGTAAGAAACAAGAACAGAGGCTGGAAGCTGTGGGAATTAGATTTTTGATAAATATTGCAGAACATATCTTATTAGACAAGAGAAAAAGAGTGAAGACCAGAAACGAGTTAAACATTTTTAAGCTAATAGATAGAATCAGGCTATACTAACATAACTGGAAAGAATGGAAGAAGATCAAGCCCCAAGACTTCTAATGAATTATTATAGAGCTAGAGGTAGAACAGACATCGGACGCCCGAAAAAAATATGGACAACAATTTCAACTTCCATGTGTATCGGATCGAGCCTTTAGGCTTAATCTTTGCTCCTTGTGTGTCCGTGATGCGTGAACTAGTCATCAGTGACGTAATGTTTACCATGACTCATATTCGAAGTTAGTGGGTTTAAACTCTGTCGAGGGCAATGGATTTTTAGGAGGTGAACAAATTCTTATTGTAGCTTATACAGAACAAAAATAAAACTAGAAGTCTTATAGCATTTGAAGTAATTGTTCCCTGGGTCAAATATTCGGCCAGCTGTTCCTATCCTCACCTTTCTTTACGGGTAGATCTCTTTGTAGACCAACGTTTCGAGTTGTACTGGTAGAGGTCGACCAAATAATAGAACGTTGTGAGATCACACAGATATCACTGTTGAACAACGTTCGGAAGGAAATAAAAAAATATATTTCGGTTAAAATAAGCTTTCGATGAAGTCCACGAAAGAAATTAGAACTAATTTATTTAGATTTTATAACTGATGCCATTAAGTCAATTATACACTACTTTACCATATAATAATTAGGCTTAATTGTACACATCGTAGCGGTATTTCACAAAATGGTGTATGAAGGAAAGATTTTAAACTATACATCATACATAGAACAGTAAGGCAATATCTCCTTATAGTATGTCAAAATAAATGACAAGCATGTTCATAATGATAATTATTTTGATGATTATTAAAATTTATTATTATTATTATTATTATCATTATTATTATTATTATTATTATTAAGATCATAGCGGCGACAGTTCCTTTCACATTTTCACAGACTGGGGATAGACAACAAAGATTATTTAAATGTTCATAAATTGTGGTTGAATTTCATTTTTCAGGTCACTTACACTGTAAAGTGTAAAGTATAGTGTGTGTAAATAGGATGATCAAATATACATACGACATACAAATATACAGAAGGCTAAAAAGTATGGAATATTACTCATAACTTCTTAAATTTTAATTTCACAAAAAATGTTTTATACAGAAGCTGTTGGAGATAAACCATACAATATGATACCAGTATTCAAAAAAGTCAGTTATTCAGGCGTACAAGATGTGACAGTATACTTTATTTTTTAAATGGCGCCTACATTCAATCAGAATTAGAGTCTGGCTTGGCGGAAGAGAAGGCCTACTGGCCTTAGCTCTGCCAGATTAAATTGATTTATTTATTTAATAATGACATATACATAAAAACGTTACATTAAAATACCCCGAAAGAGCAAAGCTCGTGTTCGGGGACAGTTCCGTTACATAGATATACATACTTTGTAGACAAAATATATAAGAAAAAAACTCACATAAAGATTGTAATAAAATTAGTAAATAATAATACTAATAATAACTGAGTGAAAAAAGAGACGATGTTTAGATTGATGGATTAATATTAAATTATTATTAGTAGTATAATTAGTGCAGGTCATGTTGATATAGTAACCAAGATAAAATAGAAAAATACACTTAGGATAGAAATAAACTTGTTTTACAATACATGGTACATAATATATATACAGGGAAGTCTGTCATATAAATTTTTTAATTCTGGATCTGAAAATTTCATTGCTTAAAGTAGTCAATTCTGGATGAAATTTTATTATCGAATTATATAGCCGTGGACCATAATTTGTACTGTGTAGTAAAGCAGCAGATGTGAAATATTTAGGTTCAACTAATTTAAGAATTTCATTTCGTCTCGTATTATGAGCATGTGGCTGAGCTACAAATTTCGTTCTATTTTTATGATAGAATTTCATTAAAGAGTATTTATAAATTTGGTCAATTCTAAAAACATTCAATTCAGAATGGATCAAATTTGTTGGATAATCCAGTCGCCTTTTCAAACAAATTTTGATTATACGTTTTTGCAACATAATTAGAGGAAAAAGAGCAGTTTTTGTAATGCCTCCCCATCCAATTATACCATATTGGATAACAGATTCAACTATAACCAAATAAACCAAACGTAATACATGAGTAGGCAAGTAATGGCGAAAGCTTACAAATTTGTAAATTGTTTTACGTATCCTGTTACATAAAAAGGTGATTTGTCTATCCCATTTCAAGTGCTGATCAACAATAATTCCCAGGTATTTCACATCTACAGATTCTTTCAGGCAAGGGCATTTACAGGTTGTAGAGAGTTTACAAAATGAGTTGTGGATTATTAATTTTAAATGAGAAAGTGATTTCAATTTGTTCAATCCAGAGACTGTTAAAGAAAATGGCACCAAAGTAGTTTTAGTTATATTAAGAGATAGCAAATTTGCATCAAGCCAGTTTTTGATCAAATTTATACCTACATTGGCATGTTTATAAGTGTCCTCCCAAGTTATAAATAATAAATAAATAAATTATTATTATTATATTAAAATTTACATATTCCGAATCTCCATTAAATGTTGCGTAGAAATTTTACCCATTCACTAGTTTCATGGCTTTTAACTATTTTTTAAACTTGTTTCGTGGACTACAAACTTGAGAAAAATAATTATGTAAAATCATGGTCAGTCGGCAATAAAACTAAACAAATCACTATTACTAACCAAACTTTACAACAAATGCTCAAAATTAAAACCATTCACAGCCAACAATGTCTCAGTCTATCACAAAAACAGCCCATTGTACCGTAGATATAAGATGAAAGAGATCAGTCATGTAATTGTGAGCAAGAAGATGGATTCTTTCCGTCATAGACTGAGACATTGTTTGGCTGTGAATGGTTCTCATTTTGAGCATTTGTTGTAAATTTTGGTTGATAATAATGTTTTATTTAGTTTTATGGTTTACTCAACGTGATTTTATATACTTATTTGTCTGAATTTTGAAATCCACGAAACAGTTTTAATAAATAGTTAAAAGACACGAAACGGGTGAATGAATAACATTTTACACATCCATTTGTAACAATTAAAGGAGATTTTATTAGTTGGTTATTTAACGACGCTGTATCAACTACGAGATTATTTAACGTCAATGATATTGGTGATAGCGAGATGGTATTTGGCGAGATGAGCCCGAGGATTCGCCGTAGATTACCTGGCATTCGCCTTAAGGTTGGGGAAAACCTCGGAAAAAATCCAACCAGGTAATCAGCCCAAGCGGGGATCGAACCCGCACCCGAGCGCAACTTCAGACCGGCAGGCAAGCGCCTTAACCGACTGAACCACGCCGGTGGCCTTAATGGAGATTCGGAATATGTAAATTTTAATATAAGGTGCTATTTAAAAAAAAAAAAAACTTTACCTGTAAGTCTGAATAACTTTTTTCGAACACTGATATCGTATTGTGTGGTTTATCTCCAAGATCTTTTGCATAAAACATTTTTTTTCTGAAATTAAAATTTAAGAATTTATGAATAAAATTCCATACTTTTTGAACATTTAGTATACAAAGTACTGACCATCTGGTAAGGCTGAATGAATGATGGATGAATTTATTAATAATATTTAAATTTATAAGATTATTTGTTTAACGAACCTATGAGATTGTTATTGTGAATTGTAAAAATAAATAAATAAATTTTAATTTGTAACTCTTGAATTCACTAAAATAATCTGGGTCAGAAGACAGAAAAAAGTTTCAAGTTTGAGATGAAGAAGCTGACAAATAATATTTAACATTCGTCTCGTTTTACTAATGGTTTATGTAATAGGAACTCCATTTCCCACTTCTATTTCCTTAAATGTTATGCAACTAGGACAGCTTTATTTTGCTGCGCATTATCTTTCAACACAATTTCAGCTAGCTACAGTAGGACAGGATGCGGGGAGGTTCGTGCAGATATCTGATTTCAGCTAAATTGCTTGCTGGTAGATAATGATTGTATAACAGGCATCAAATTCTACTTAAGCAACCATATGAGCTCTCTACGAAATATCTCATAATTACGAACAGGAATATGAATAATAAAAAAATAACGAACAGGAGTATGAATAATAAAAAAAAAATAGAGTTTTAACACTTCATTAAATTTGATATTTTGTAGTACTTACGAGTAAGTGTTTGTTTGTAGATGCAAATTTGTGGAATTATAAAAGCAAAACACACAGTGGGAAAATATTTGTATCAGTAATAAAGGAAGAGTACAGGGGGAAAAAACGTGCTAAGTCCAAAATTATCGATATTCTATTTAGACGTCGCGTTATAGCTCAGGTAATGTATATTTTTGTAGTTTAACTGTACAGAATAACAACCTCATTAATCCAAAAAATATGAAGAATGATAATCCAAAGCCAATAGAAACTTTTAACTTGCTTTCATGTAAAAACAGTAGAACGTGACTTATCTGGTTTCCCCCTGTACTCTTCAATTTAATATTAGAAAGGATGATGGAAGAAATTATTTGGATACAAATTTTGATTTTATTAATGTAAAATTAAATTGTTCAAGAAAAAATCTCTAAGTTACATCCATTATCAATGTTTCATTTGTACAAAAAATAAAGACGGTTAAATTACATCTTTGTTTATGTAGCTATATATGAATATATCGTCTTAAATTTACTATTAACTATTTAACCTCTTAAAATAGTTATCATGTCTTTAGTCTTTCTTACAACATTGTAATAAAATCAATGTAATTATCTACATGCTGACTATTGAAACACTTAAAATCTGATCATGTAATGTGGATGTGAAAAACATGTCAACACATAATGACCATCTGATTAATCAGAACTCATTTGTCCATTAATCTGTAAGCAACACTAAATTATAATTATATTGCTTAATAGATGTATTTAGAGATAGACATTGGCACAACTGCCTTTTTTATAGATGGTAGTTTGGGAAAATCGTCTTGAACGATATTATTGGTCAGATACAATAAGATTTTTACAATTTACATAACCATACTGCAGCAAAGTAATTCGCTGAGACGATGTTATGTTAAATGTTAATCTTGTGTCGAGAATTCTGTTATTTCGACACTCTACCATCATGACAGGCATTATTACATGAGCTTTTATGACCAGTGTTCGTTTATCAAAATACTCTCTTGGCAGACATTACAAAAATATTTCGAAGCATTAGATTTAATATTATGTTACTTTCTTAATTTGTGTAAAGGAAAAGTTCTAAAAATGTAAATGACAAAGTCTATCAGTTTTTCTAGTGTATAAGGCAATAAGAGCTTTCTTTTTGTACGACCATTGTTTTTTCTGAATGACTTTATTCTTTCATTCTCATGTGATGATTTAGTTCTAAATATTCTCGAGACGGAAATTCCATTTTTACATTAATTACTAAAGGAATGCTATTATAAAGCCATTATTTTAACTATATTAACAGTACTCATATTATTCTACTCTTATTTTGTGCAAAGATGCATTTCTGAAGACGCAGAAAATGAAACAATATCATACTTCTATATAATACATCTTGATTACAAAACTTTTAACACTATATCACTTTGAAAACCGTATTATATGTCTTTCACGTGTTAAATTTTGTTACCTTAACATGTTTCGGCCTGCTATTGGCCATCATCATGTTAAGGCAACATAAAATTTAACATGTGAAAGACATATAATACGGTTTCCAAAATCATACTTCTATTGGGAAACATTAAACAAACTTCTCTTGTTATGGAGTCATTCATTATTTCGACTAAAATATTATAATTATTCTGTGTTAATGTTTCAATGTCAAGACGTGATAAAGCTCTGAAAATTTGGAAGACGAAAAATTATATTTATTTTGGATAAAGACGAGAAGGAACTTTTTGTAAAAAATACTTTGGCTATAAAATATAGAGATGGCAGTTTCGAGTTCTGTAAAAATACACTTCTTAAATACTGTATAATAAATTTGTGAAATAAATAGCGTCCACGAGATTTTTTATATAATTTAAAGAAGAAATGAAGGATTCAGAACCATAGTGGGCCAAGTGCGATTTACTAAAACCGTAGAAAACAAGGGTTAAAGTGAAGTTATTACCATAATTCAATGGAAACATATAGCAAGTAATATAAAGTATACACATTAAAACTAAATTATATATCAATCTTCTTTAAAATGTGGTATTCACTTAACTTTAACCCTCGCTTTCTCCGTTTTTAATAAATGACGCTTGGCCCACTATGGCTCTGAACCCTTCAAATATCTTATCAGGTACCGGTACATGAAAAAATTATGCTTATAGTTTCGTTGTCAGACATTAGAAAAGTAGTGATTGCTAGAAACGTGAAGCAACCATCTGCAAAATTTGCTTGTATAGGACAAGAACTTAGCACAGATATTATTACATTTTTTTGTGTTTTTGCTGCTGTGTTTGTTAGACAATTTATTTCATTTTATGTCACCTATTTTAAATATGTATTTTGGAATTATTTACTTTTCCAGTGTTACGAATTTCGCAAAGCACAATTTTCGAATTACACCATTGTCTAGTATTGTGTTTTATTTGGCTTTGTTTTCTTTCAGCCACGTTACCTTAGCACAGTGTGATTAAAATAGCACGTGGTATTTGAAAATAATTTTGTTCGTTGAAATTGTACTATTGTTTAACACGTAGAGCCAAAACTGTATATGAACGGCACAATCGATTTAAAATAAATGTATACTCTCTTATGGAGGCAGGAATCTCGTATCTGGCCAGGTTATGCACAGTGATATTGCACTCTATTGCTTTTGCAAATCTCGCAATTCACGTGGCAACACCAGTGGAAAGTGCAGTTGCATTGGTACGTCGAAGTCAATACCTTTTTAGCAACACGGTATCCACAGGCTCGGCATAACGTTTTGCAACTACGACGTTCTCGAAGACTAGTATTTATTTCTTTGGTCCTGGAGCACATCCGTCCTTTTGTTCCTGGCCAACCTTAAATAGATAAAATAAAAGAAATGAGGATATTAACACCACAAACTACACCGTTGATGTCTACTTACCTGTTTCAGTTTTACAAAGTCTAGATTAGTTATCTTTCGAACGGTTTTTCTAGGCCTGTCAGATTCAGTTCTTTTGAACTTGCACTCTGTGGAATACGATGTAGCATTATCTGAACTAATAATGTCAATTTAATTTATGTTGTGTAGTTAAGTTTGCAGTGTTTATAACACTACATTTCACAGTCTTATATTAACTAACTTATCCGATGCAAATAACGTGTAAATAATTAATAGGCAAAGTAACATAATTTGAAGTTGCAGAACCGCATTCCTGTAAGTATCGTTATTCACTGTTTGATACCATCTATCGATTCAGCCACACAACACATGGTCCGCCGTGATGAACGCCCCTCCGGCCCCCTCCTCCAAGAGTTCTATGACAGCGATGAACACTCCTCCGTCCTCTATGGCTTCCTCAAATCGATGCCATCTACATACAATCATCTTTATATATCCTTCTCCATCCTATATAGACCTGAAAATGGCGTTACTGTAGACATCGCAATTCATTATTTGGTATGATCTATCGATTCAGCCATACAACCCCGAAGTTCTCGATGAATGCCTCTCCGTCCCTTGAGAATTCTGCAGCCTCCTCAGATGTAATCTATATGCAAACGGTACTACATCTTACTGCGTCATCGGTAAACCTGAATCTATTGAAAGAGGTTGAATTTAATGAAGTGAAATGATTTCGAGGTCCAACGCTTAAAGTTACCAGCAATTCTGCTTCATTTGGCTGAAGGGGGAAACTTTGGAAAAAACAAACCAGGTAGCTGTTCGCTCGTTTCACGGTCATAACAGTGAGTTACGCATTTGCTGTTATTAATCCCTTCGTGGAAAACCGTTTAGAGAATTCTTTCAAAAGGTTAGGAATAAAGGTTTATTCACTTCCCTATCCATTCCGTACTAGTTCTTATCAAATTAATGTTATATCACTGTAGCATCTACCTTTTCTTGCCTATCCGTATCATATGATATGTTCGACAAAAGTTGATTTTCACTTCCAAATCTAATGTGCAGTAAATTTAATGCCCTGTGCCGTTATTTTGAATAAGGAAGAACATTTAAAATACACAATTTTTTTAGACGATTGTCACTATAATTTTCAGTTTTCGAAATCTTATACCACTACATTTTGCCTTATAGCTTCAGGGAGATTTTCGTCGTTTAATAGATTCCCAAATAAAAACCTAAATTAAAAGATACAGCTTACAAAGTTTAGTAACTTAACATAACCTTACAACTCAATAACGGAGAGGAGGAAAAAGCAATGAACGGAACAATTTGGGTATGCGAACTATCAAAACATCTCCATATATGTTCCATACGAATAACCTTAAAAATTGCTTTGCTAGAATAGCTAATAAATGGAAGAGTTATGTAACTGAACGTATGCGTAGTATATAATGTGTATATAAACATTTAAAAATTAGAAACCACAACTTACGGATATGAAATTGAAGGCAAAAGGAATTGTTAAGTATATTGTGAATCAACCTCAAAATTGCCCTGCCAGAATAATGAATATTAGGGATACGTAACTTAACGTATGTGGAACGTTTAGTGTGCATATATATAGTGTGTTTCACAATTTCTATTACATATTTCTAGAGATTGTAGGGGGACATTAGATAAAGTTTTGGTGCAGAACCCATGTCCGGAAATATACCGTTTCGGTGCTACAAAGATGACAACACTGAAGATTCAAAATCTCCCGTTTTACGGTAGACAATAAAATTGGCAAAAGGCAATTTCTGAAGTCAACTGTGGTCACGTATTTTGTTTACAATGTGACTTACTGCTTTGACCTTCACTTCACTTTTCATTCAGTCGTTGATGAACACTGTACAGTACAGGATGACTGCATACACGTTAGCAAATGTGATTCCAACATGCACACTTTTAACTTGTATTCCGACAACATATCAGCCAAACTTTCTGGGAAAAGTGGACAGATCGATATGGACCAATTGCTTGGCCTCCACGATCGTCGGATTTAACTCCTTGACTTTTTCTTGTGAGGCCACATGAATCTTGGTTAGGAGACCTCTGTACAGTCGGAGAAAGATCATGCGTGCATGAGTTGTGGCTGCTGCAGAAGAGTTTCAGCACACACCAAGTGTTCTTGAGGGTATGTATGGAAAATTTATTCGCAGATACAATGCGTTGAGCTCGTTGACGTAAGTGAAGCGAGAGATTTGAAATAGATTCCATCTTATTATTGTAGCTCCGAAACAATGCGCTTCCGAACATGAAAATTGTATCTACTAAGTTCCCATTACAACCCATAGAAGGGTGACACAGGAATTATGAAACAGCCTGTACATATTTAAAACTCTAGAAACTATAACTTACGAATATGAAAATGTAATGGAAGGGAAATGGACAAGAAGTGTTACATATAATGTGCATCGACCTTAAAGGAGAAGAAATGGACGGAGAATTCAGAAGGTAAATTTCAGAATCCACTTATAGCGACATTAATGCAGACTACGTATGTGAACTAGGAGTTGGTTTCGAATCCCGCATACGGCGATGACGTTTATATATTGTTAAGTTATGTTGTGTAGAATTCCTGCATCGGACTGATCTCTCGTCATTCGAGTCGAGGAATGTGTGCGTTTACAGCCATACCGAAAGCAATCAAAATGACTAATTAATATTGGTCTTGGAAGGTGTGTAATACACGATATATATAGCACTACGTGAGAAATTAACAATTCCTACAAGTTTGGAATAGACTCACCTAATGAACGGCGTTCACGACAATAATCTGGAGAACTCCTGGAGAAGACAAGTTGTCGCATGGAAACTGTGTCCATCTTCAATTTTACTCTTTCAGCAGCGTTACTCCATATTCCATCACCGTAATCCATCCTATAGGTAAAAATGAACAAAGCTACACTACACATTAGAAATTGACAACAACAAATCCATAAATTTTCTAGACATCACAATAACAAAAGTAGACAACAAACACACATTCAAAGTATACAGAAAACCCACAACAACAACAACAACACACACACACTTCACAAAACACAAACAAGCTGCATTCCGGACAACACAAACAAGCTGCATTCCGAACAATGATACACAGACTACTCAACATACCAATGAACCAACAAGATTACAACGAAGAGCTAAACACAATCAAATACATAGCACAAGAAAACTGATACAACCCTAACATAATAGACAACATAATACGTAAGACAAAACATAATCACAAAAAAAACATAAGAATACAACACAAACACAAGAACACAAAAAATACATCACACTACCATACGAAGACAAAAACACACAGAAAATTGCAACCTCATTCAAGAAATTAAATTACAACATCGCATACAGAACAAATAACACTCTACAAAAACATCTCAACACACAAACAAACAGGCGTATACAAACTCAAATGTAACACCTGCAACAATTTCTACTTAGGACAAACAGGCATCGTTTCAAACGTTACAAAGAACACATCACAGCTATAACAAAATTACAAAACACCTCCACATATGCAGAACACATCACAAATGCTAACCACACCCACAGAGACATCAACACAGGCATGGAAATACTACGCATATAACCAAAAAGCTAGAAACTCAGCACACTAGAACAATATGAAATATATAGACACACAAAAACACACCCCAACTAAATTCTCAACACACAACTCAACTTCAAAACACACACTCTCTTTGACTCTACACTATACCACAGGAACACACCCTCACAGGAAACAGAACAAGAGGCGCCAAGACCAACAACGACCAGTTCTGAAGATGACCCATAAATAGGTCGAAACATGTAAACGAGGTACGTTGAAATTTAACACAGGAAAGTCTTACCATACATATTCCGAAGTGATACAGTGTTAAAAGTTGTGTAATCAAGATGTATAAAAATAAACACATGATAAGAATTATGAAAGTAATTTCCGAAGCCATTTTCAGCTTGGTATTTACGACCAACCGGCGTTTTTGAGACTTGTATCCAAGGACTAATTCACCTTCCTGCACTCTGGTAGCCTGCTTGGTGTACGAGACTTTTCTAATTAGATATTTCACTACGATATTCTTTTAGTAGTGTAGCTATAATATATTTTCTTCTTTATTCTTCTTGAGATTCACTTTAACACTTGTTATTAATATATAAAACTTTACAAAACCAACACCAATACATAAACAAATTACACCCAAAGCTAAACTACACATTAGAAATTGAAAATAAATACTTAAACTTCCTAGACATCACAATAACAGAAAACCAACAACAACATCAACCACACACATACACAACACGTCCAATCACTCAACACAACACAAACATGCTGCATTTCGAGCCATGGTACACATACTACTCAACACACTAATGAGCCGGCAAGACTACAAAGAAGAAATAAACAATACAATGAAGTAGGCTTACATAACGCAAGAAAATGGGTATAATCTCAACATAATAGACAACATAATAAAAAAGACAAAACATAATTACAAGAAACGTAGAAACACAACACAAAACACAAGAACGCAAAAAATGTATCACACAAACATATGAAAACAAAAACACACGCAAGATCGCATCTTCATTCAAGAAATTAAACTAGGTACCACATTGCATACAGAACACAAAACACACTACAAAAACCTTAACACACAAACAAATATAACCTAACAGGTGTATATACAATATGTATATGCAATAGCTCCAACAACTTCTACATTGAACAGACAGGCAGATCATTTCAAACACGTTACAAAAAACACATCACAGCCATAACCAAATAACACAACCTCCACATACGCAGAACACATCACAAACGCCAACCACACCTACAGCAACATAGGCACAGACATGGAAATTCTACATATCCAACCGAAAAACCAGAAACTAAACACACTAGAACAATACGAAATATACAAATACACAAGAACATACCCACAACAAATCCCCAACACACAACTGAATTTAAGAACACATAAGGCGAAGACCATGGTTGTCGCAAGAAAAATAAAGAAGGTAAACTTAAGAATTCTAAATGCGTCAGTAGAACAAGTGAACAGCTTCATATACTTGGGATGTACTATAAGCAGTAACATGAGCTGCAGCCTGGAATTCAAAAGGAGGATAGCAATGGCAAAGAAAGCTTTTAATAGAAAAAGGAGCATCTTCTGCGGACCTCTGGAAGAAGAACTAGGGAAGAGATTAGTGAAGTGTGGAGTGTGGCATTGTATGGGGCAGAAACATGGACATTACGACGAAATGAAGAGAAACGAATAGAAGCATTTGAAATGTAGATATGGAGAGGAATGGAGCGTGTGAAGTGGACAGACAGAATAAGAAATGACGTTGTGTTGGAAAGAGTGCGTGAAGAAAGAATGATGCTGAAATTGATCAGAAAGAGAAAAAGGAATTAGGTGAGTCACTGGCTGAGAAGAAACTGTCTACTTAAGGATGCACTGGAAGGAATGGTGAACAGGAGAAGAGTTCGTGGCAGAAGAAGATATCAGATGTTAGATGACATTAAGATATGTGGATCATATGCGGAGACTAAAAGGAATGTAGAAAATAAGAAAGATTCAGTGAAAGACCTGCCCATGGGCAGAACACTTATGTATGTACACATTATTTCACTCCACACTATAAAACACAAACGAACCCCCACCGGAGGTGAAGGAACCAGAAGACGCAAGGATCTCTCTAGTTCTGAAGATTGCTCCCAAGCTGAAACTAATCAACTAGGCATTTATAAACTTAGTTCAATATTAACACGTGAAATTAATTACCATATATTATATTCCTAAGTGATATAGTGTTAAAAGTTGTGTAATCAAGATGTATACTTTACAAAAACTTTTAAAATTGTTAAAATTATTTAATTTTGAAGCATTGAGAACTAAAGGAATAATAATCCCAAAAATAGTAAATAGTGGATCAATCAAGTACCTAAGTGTAACTAAAACATAATACGCGTAATGAAATTAACAATTTAAATAAAAAATTTGTTAAATTGATAGTGAGGCAATGCAAAGCTACATACAACTTAGTTAAGTATTTCGGACCATAAGTTTCATTTATACAAAACTGAAATATTGTTTTGTTTGACAATCGGCGAATACACGAAGGAAAATATTAGATGAAGTCAACCGAACAAAGCTGTTTCCAGTAGTCTAATGATTATCCTATTTCTCATAGCGCCGGAAGTTTTGAGAGGTGAAATCCAATTAATAGCGCTACGTTTTATAACGGGGATAAAATTCTTTGCACGGTTTTAAGTAAGTTAATTACTTTAACTGGGGGATTTTTAGAGACCTCAGAGGACTAAAAAATAACAGCAGTCAGTTTATGAAGCAATCGTTACCACAAACCAGTACCACAAATTTATACAAGTAAATTTGGAAATAATAAATGATGCAGAATATAATATGCATCACGCATATTTTGCATAAAACTCTAGGATTTACTATTAAAAAAATAGAGTCTTGTTATTCTGTTTTTAAAACTCTGAAAAATGCTTATCAAGTCGCAGTATTCTTACCTTATAGCTCGATCGTACCAAGTTCGAAGATTGGTCGCTATCTTGGAGAAGGAGCTCATTTCCTTCCAGCAGACCTTGGTTGCACAACTGCCAGACAATCCGTGGCACTTACACCTCGTCTCTAGACAATCTCGCACTGCCTGGAATATAGGCAGCACATCAGTCACCTTGGTACGTTTGGTGGCCTCTTTCACTTTAAAGACGATTTAAAAAGGCAATGGTTTGTGCTGCTCTCTGTTGGATATTTGTAACAATACAGTGCTACACATGTATTCAATTTATTATACCTTATACCTGACAAGGTAACATAATATAATGTACCAGCATGATACAACCAAAAGACTTGCGGTGTTACCAGGAGCAGTATGAAATGTTTCCGTTTTGTTACACGTAAAGCGCAGATCTTAATCGTACGTCAACTGCTCCGATTTTGAACATGAAGACTTAAATTATGAAGTGACATGTCTTTTGGTCATAAGATACACCAGACATCAGTTAATAAATAGAACCTCTTTCCAGGTAAAAAAAAGTGATTGGAATAATGATGATGACGATAGCTAATGATAATGATAGCAATAATAATAATAATAATAATAATAATAATAATAATAATAATAATAATATAATAATATTTTTATTTTAGTAGGTTATTTTACGACGCTTTAACAATAGCTTAGGTTATTTAGCGTCTGAATGAGATGAAGGTGATAATGTCTGTGAAATGAGTCCGGAGTCCAACACCGAAAATTACCCAGCATTTGCTCATATTGGGTTGAGGGAAAACCTCAACCAGGTAACTTGCCCCGACCGGGAATCGAACCCGGGCCACCTAGTTTCGCGGCTAGACGCGCTAACCGTTACTCCACATAATAATAATAATAATAATAATAATAATAATAATAATAATAAAACTAGACGCTGAACCCTAGACTCATTTCCCTGGATTTATCACCTTTATCTCATTTAGACGCTAGATAACATTGTATTTAGTAAAACGTTGTAAAATAACCAATTAAAATAAATAATAATAATAATAATAATAAAGTATGATTAGTGTAATATGTAGTTAGTCGGCAATGTATGCAACGAAGGAGAACAGAAACTGGCCACCCTATCCCATTATCTCCTGGCCTAGTTGCCTCATAAGTGGTGCATTGTTGGTATCACTTGTGAGGTTCAGACCCGTCTTCGGACAGTTGACTAAATAATAATAATAATAATAATAATAATAATAATAATAATGACAGTTTATTGTCATGATCATGATGTTTTTGTCATAATCTTGATTATTTTTTATCATCATTTATATAACTGATTACTATAATGACGATTATTACGGTAACGACTATTATTTTTATTATTCCTTTTATTCTTAATGATGTTATTATTATCATTATTATTATTATTACTAATAATAAAATAATAATATCAACATCATTGCTATTATTGAACATACGTAGCTTTAACTGCTTTCATTTGAGTACGAAGTTAATAGTATGACTTTGGTGATGGCAACGTTTAGTCCTTGTTGAATTGTCTATTCCGTTAAAAAAAAACTTCAGCTTCAAACGAGTTTTAAGATCAATTACTTTGTATTGTTGGCCACTGTTATTGACGACAGTACGGTATTTAAAAAGTACAGTACTATGGTTTCTCGTTTTTGATCTAGAGAAGGAAATGAACAGTTGAAAGCAAAGTTGACTATGAGTACTATGACAGTACTGCAGAGATTAAATTTATTTGTACATCAGAATTGTACAACATTTTAATTTAATTTTTTTTTCTAGTAGATCTACATTTTTATTGTTTGTATTCACGGAGAGAGCTTTTTTTCTATTATGTACATTGCACTAGAGGTGAGCGAAACAGAACTTCAGCTGATCTAATGAAAGAGTTTTACAAATCTCAATTACAATAAAAATTTACAGTCACTCATTTAAATGTGATGAACTTACTAGTTTAGGTAACTTACGTCATACACATTCGTACACGTGGAATTGTGAGTCCAGAATTACACTTCTTTAAAGCCAGCGATATATTTATAATTTTGAGAACCTATGAACAGAAGTAAATAGGTAAATTGGCAAAATTTATTCCCAGAAACTTTATAGGATTAAAGCTGACTATTCTTCTTGAATGCTCACAAAATTTGTTAATGTGGTTTAGCATTGGAACATTTAACTAATGCGTAGTGAGAACAAAATATTATAGTATATGGAAGTTATGATAATACAGAAACTAGTAATGCTCTGGTTATACTCACAGGATGATTATTCAGTTTAATTATCAGGGCGTCTGACTCAAGCCGTTGTTTCAGGTAAAACGCACAACACGACTAGGGGTGGACAGACAATACTTTTTGTCGTTGAAATTCTCTAACTCGCAATGCTTGTATTTTAGTATAAGCCTATATCATAGGTTTAAGTAACTATTGAAAACAGCTAGAATAATAAATAGACATAGGTTCTGTGGATTAATTGATACATTATTTCGTACGATGCGTCTGAGTAAAGAAACTAACATTTATAATACGCGGATCTCTCGAGGATAGTTCATGGCTCTTAGCTATAGTGATATGTTCGTATGAACCTTTCGACTCTCTGAGAGGGTTCGATATTCAGTCCTTCCTTTCGTACTTTCTAATTTCGAACTTCGATTCTAGATGATTCTAGAATACTGTAATTAATGCTACTTTAAAATGTAAATACGCAATCCATCGTAACATCATAGGGGCAAACGGATAGGTCGTAAGGAATTTTAGCGTATTTCTGTCTTCGATGTTGGCATCATTGCTTACTATAACTCAGTGTTGCCAATTCAACGGTTTTCCCGCTAGATCTAACGTTTTTCGGCGTTAGTTTAGCGGGTAAAATTGATGAAATTTGTATTGCTGATATAGGGATTAGCACTCACAGCGGCAAAATGATATAATTTTATATTGACAATATAGCAATTTAGCGGTTTCTGCACGGCTTCACAACGGATTTTTAAGAATCGAGTTGGCAACACTGTATAGCTTGTTGTGTTCGTTAGACGTGTGTTGAAGTGTTGTGAATTGGATCCATTGAAATCTACAAGGAAAGTGGAAATTCAGCAGAAAAATCTGAGCAGGTAAGAACAGCTTCACCCTCAGTTACTTAAACAATAAAAAAAAAGTGTTTAGATTTAAGAATTACAAGGAAAACTATGACTCCAAGAAAGACACAGCACACGAGTTCTTTCTAACTCGTTGGCAGCACATGTTAAGTCTCTTCAGTGTTCCCTTTCTCGTCTGCTAGACTTCCTGTTACGCATAAGCTCCTGCCATCTGCTAGGGAGAATTTGAATTACTTAGCCATCACCGGTGGCAAACGGACAGGCCTTCATGGCGGCAGGCGGACAGTATTATTATTATTATTATTATTATTATTATTATTATTATTATTATTATTATTATTATTTATCTTATTAATGTTATATTTCAAAACAATTTTTCTTTTTAATCCGTGAAGGAAGAATTAAACTAACATTCTTATAATATAATAGGTTATGTTTTTCATAACATGTATTTACGAATTTCACATCGGGTAGAAATTTAGAAAGTTGAGAATGTCATTTAAATGTTTGTAAACTTCCTTTATTTGTGTTTTCTTCACACAGCAGCCTATTCTGTAAATATTATTCACTTGTTTTAAATCTATTTTATTGACACAAATAATAAGTACAATTTGTTTTTAAATTTAGATTAAGTTATTTTAATATGTTGAATCAATTTCTTAAAAATATAATACTGAATATTCTATTCCTTTTAATCAGATTACATTTATTTTCGTTCCAGATATGGTTCGTAACCGTGAAAGAACTCCAGATCGTTGTTCGTGGTCTGAAGAAAGCATGCTATTGGCCGTAAAGGCTTTTAAACAGGAAGGAATGCCACTTGCAACTGCTGCAAGAACTTTTGGTGTCCCAAGAAATTCTCTTGGGAGACGTGTGATGTCCAACGTCGAAATGCCTAAATTCGGCCAACACACGACCTTTTCAAAAAACATAGAGGAGGATTTAGTGAAATACTTAATAAAACTGGACAACATAGGTTATGGACTAACTAAACAAGAACTTTGCGAAATTGTTTATCGATTTGCATTCACAAATGGTCTCAAACACACGCAGATGGCTGGTGAAGACTGAATTCGAAGATTTCTAAATCGGCACAAACATTTACGTATTCGTGTGGCTGAAGGCTTGTTTTTCGCTCGAGCAAGAGGGATGTGTAAAAAAAAAGTGGAGAGATTCTACAATCTTCTATCTAGTCTGCTGGATGAGCACAGCTTGTGGGGTAAAACTCACGCAATTTTCAACTGCGACGAGACAGGTCTGCAACTTGTGTACAAGCCGAAAAAAAGTCATCTCTCAATGTGGAAAGAGAGATGTGGTGAGCCAAACCAATTGCGAAAGAGGAGAGACCATCAGTGTTATGGCTTGCGTATCAGCTAGTGGCCAGTATCTTCCCCGTTTATTGTGATGAAGAGCCAGAGGTACAAAGATAATTTTGAAATTGGCATGCCTTCTGGCACAAAAATTGTACTCTCCGAGAAAGGCTATTTTAGGTGGGAACAATTTAGCCAGTTTCTCGACCATTTCATAACAGCAAAGCCACATGGACCCGTCATTCTAATAGTTGGTAGGCATGGTTCACATTGTTCTGATCCTCCAACCCTGGAAATGGCCAAAAACCATGACGTCATTTTGTTATGTTTGCCACTCCATAGCACACAAAAAAGCTACAGTCACTAGATGTGGCATTTTTGCTCCTCTTAAAACATTTTACAACGATGCATGCAGGCTTTATTGCAGAAGAAACCCAGGGAAAGGCATAAACAAAGTGGCATATTCCCCCAAGCTTGGAATCTACCCGCTACTGTTGGGAATGCTGTAGGTGGATTCAGAGGCACGGGAATATTCCCGTTCAACCTCGAACGAGTCCCTGAACATGTGTTTTCTCCTGGATCCGTGCACAGGCCTGATTAAAATGCTGATCCAGAGCAAGAGCATAATGGGACACATGAACCATCAACATCAGTTTCAACACGTGACGAGGCTCCAACACAACATTTGGAGGCAGGAAACCTAGAGGAAGAACCTGAATCACAACAGGAGACGCCATACTCAACGCCCAAGCGACGTTTTACCAGCCTCAGTCCGATTCCCAATATTTCGCAGGCTGCGAAGACAAGGATGACAGGAGAAGCAAGTGTGTTAACTAGCAGGGAATTTATAGACAATCTCAAAGAGAAAAAGGCTGCAGTCGCTGTCAGAAAGGAGAGAAAGGGCAAAAGAGAACAGAGACCCAAGCAATTGGTGTATGATAAAGACAATACCTGCAATTCATGCCGAAAGGCATATAAAGAAGGTGAAAACTGGGTTAAATGCCTTGAATGTAATCTGCATTACCATGTGAGGTGCACAGAAAATGGCAATGACCCATATTTTGTATGTCACAATTGTCTAATTGACAACAGTAATTAAAAATATAGGCTGTCCGTTTGCCCCGTGGGTAGGAGCAAACGGACATGATGCTAGGGGATTTTAACATATAATTTTTCTTAACTGTAAATATTTTTGGTGGAATTTGTTCCACATTTCATGCATACAAGTACACCGTTTGTTTTAATAATTATTATATCTTCCAATAAGTATTGTGTGATTTATTTCAAAATATTTGCTTATTGTGTCCGCTTGCCCCACAGTTACGCCTATGAATAAGAAAGTTCCACAGCAGTAGCTATAAAAGCTCGAATTATACCGTCGGTAACCATTCAAGGTTTGAATCTCTTAAGCTCGTAAAAGCTAAATTGAAAAATATCGAAAGAATAATTAAATAAATGATGTTATAGCAAACTACGTCGACATCGTCCCACTTTATGCGGGTTGTTATCGATCTCGTATGTGTCAGACTATATGGTCTGTCATAGTCTGGGTCCAATTTTTTCTTGGTCTACCCAGGTTTTGACATTCTCATGGTAGAGTCACTAGGCGTGACTATTCAAAATATACAGACATAAATTAATAATTATGTTAAAAATTCTGCTCCTGTCGGTTTTTAAAGATACGTTGCTTATTCGGCATAAAACAAAACAAACAAATTAATTTGAAGGGTTGGATATAACTTGCGTAGTAAGGAAACAATGTTATAGGTACTATAAGAAGAGCAAACAACTCGGTAAAACATTATCCAAAACAGAAATAAACCTTCGCAAGGAGAAAGACAATAAATAACCAACATAACAGTTTGACTGCACTTGTTTAACATAAAATTATCATACCCAAGACTAAAATTCGTGACATTGACGTGATGAAGTCAGTGAACGTTATATCCACTCCTGATACGCGCCGCTGAATTGAATGAAAGAGGAGAAGTGAGAGGAGAAATTGAAAGGTACGCAAAACGCATCCTCGAAAAGGGTTCAGGTCTGAAAGAAACTGAATATGTGAGCTCCATGCATGTTGACCACTTGTCTCACTCCGGATTACGCTGCTCCACTGAAGGAGCTCTAGAAAATTTTTAAGGGGAACAGCCTAAAATGGATGTAACCTCTTAGATAACATACGCGAGGGGAGGGGAATGTGATCAGTTTGATCACAGGACAGGACGAAGAACAAATGGCGGAAGGTGTAAGCATGGACATTGAAAGGAACTTTGTCATTTCGCAGTGCAAGTGGAGAAGACTCGTTAGTTTGCTGTTAGATGACTAAGGCCAGTGAAGGCCGTCGGAAGAGACGCCGCGAGTTCTAAATCTACAAATTGAAAGGTTCTCTGTTCTTTCGCAATGCCACTAGAGACGAGTAACCTCGACCATGTAACAGGTATTATCTAGAAGCTGAACCAGGGCATTTACTTACTTACTTACTGGCTTTTAAGGAACCCGGAGGTTCATTGTCGCCCTCACATAAGCCCGCCATTGGTCCCTATCCTGAGCAAGATTAATCCATTCTCAATCAACATATCCCACCTCCCTCAAATCCATTTTAATATTATCTTCCCATCTACGTCTCGGCCTTCCTAAAGGTCTTTTTCCCTCCGGCCTCCTAACACTATATGCATTTCTGGATTCGCCCATACGTTCCACATGTCCTGCCCATCTCAAATGTCTGGATTTAATGTTCCTAATTATGTCAGGTGAAGAATACAATGCGTGCAGTTCTGTGTTGTGTAACTTTCTCCATTCTCCTGTAACTTCATCCCTCTTAGCCCTAAATATTTTCCTAAGAACCTTATTCTCAAACACCCTTAATCTCTGTTCCTCTCTCAAAGTGAGAGTCCAAGTTTCACAACCATACAGAACAACCGGTAATATAACTGTTTTATAAATTCTAACTTTGAGATTTTTTGACAGCAGACTGGATGATAAAAGCTTCTCAACCAAATAATAACAGGCATTTCCCATATTTATTCTGTGTTTAATTTCCTTTCGAGTATCATTTACATTTGTTACTGTTGCTCCCAGATATTTGAAGAACCAGGGCATTTATGTCGTTTTAATGGAAATTGCCTACGAAATCATTAAATACCTCTCACATGTTTCGACTGTTATTTGGGCTGCCTAAGCAAAAATGAATGGCTTTAAGTCAGACAGCCTATATAATGGGACAATCATATGGACCAAATACACAATGATATTATCGGACAATACACATTTTTGGATTAAATAACAAGTGCAATAGAATAAAAGGCACTAACTTCATGTTATGCTACACTTACCAAACTAGTAGTGAAATGACGAAATGATTCTTAGGAAGAATCGGATAATAGTTATAAGCAAAGAGAGCAGATGGGGTACGTTATCGGTGGACACAAGTTTACTATACCGAGAGCTTTGACCACGTCACGAGGTGGGGGAAAGGGTCTTACCTACAAGGTACAGTCATTGTACGCACAGAGCTCTCTGATGTTATATGTGCTGTCTTAGTTTTCAATACCTGTGCATTTCCTGGCGTACTTGAATTTCCTGTCTTCTTCATATTCTTCTTTATTGGTCCTTCTACGCTGTTTCCTGTATTTACTTTTTTCCTATCGCAGTCCTTCTAATTAGTTCTACTTGTGTTTACCGTAAGTGCAAAGCATTTATTTGCCTTTACATTACAACATAGTTTACGATATGCCGAAAGAAAAGAAGCCTCGGCATGTACAATTGCAGCGATTTGTTGAGGAGTTCGAATCGCAACACTTTTCCACGGAAGGTGAAAAACGTACATGCATGGTATGTAAAGTCGATCTACTGGGGAACAAGAGATACCATGTACAAAAACACTACAACTCTAATAGACACAAGGAACGTTTTAAGTTGTTGAATTTCAAGAAAGTCGAAGCTATTCCCACGAGTTCAAATATGGAATGTGATTTGTACCAAGACTTGGGCCACATGTTCGTTAGGGCAAATATTCCATTTAAAAAACTGGAACACCCATGTGTCAGATCGTTTTTGCAAAAATATACAGGTAGAGCACTACCCCGACAATCTACTCTGCGTACGGGTTATTTAGCAAAATGTTATGGAGATGTCTTAAGTGAAATTAGAGAAACCTTAAAAGATGAAAAATTGTGAGTATCTATAGGCGAAACGACAAATATTGCAAACAGATCCGTTGCTAATGTTATTGTTTGGGCACTTCAAACTGAAGGCGTTTCTAGAGCTAGAGAAAGTAAATCATGTTACCATTGCAGCTCTGTCTGAAAAATCAATGCGATTATTGTGGTCTGACGAAATGAAAGCAGAAAAGCTCTGTTTGAAAAATCGTTGCGATTATTGTGGTCTGACGAAATGAAAGCAGAAAAGCTCTGTTTGAAAAATCGATGCGATTATTGTGGTCTGACGAAATGAAAGCAGAAAAGCTCTGTTTGAAAAATCGATGCGATTATTGTGGTCTGACGAAATGAAAGCAGAAAAGCTCTGTTTGAAAAATCGATGCGATTATTGTGGTCTGACGGAATGAAAGCAGAAAAGCTCTGTTTGAAAATCAATGCGATTATTGTGGTCTGACGAAATGAAAGCAGAAAAGCTCTGTTTGAAAAATCAATGCGATTATTGTGATCTGACGACTTGAAAGCAGAAAAGCTTAATGAAGTATATTGTCGTGCACTGTAACAAATGCAGTCATGAAGAAGAGCAAAGTAGTACAAAGTAAAATACTATGTTTTCTATGTTCTTGTATTTATATACAATATATTGTTCTTATGTAGCTACATTAATATCATGTAAAACAGAACTATGTATGTTGTAATTAAATGTTAAATATAAACAATAGGTTATTCAATATTATAAAGTGAAATTACTGAATAGTAAAGATAATTTGCTGCAGGAACTGTACTCTAGTCGTCGTCGTTGTAGCGACACGATGACATTCACCCCCTCCCTTCCTTGCTCCCTAATACATTACGATATAGTGCGTGTAGCAGTTAACTGAACGGTTTACGTACACCAAATGCTCTCTCTGGTTATAAGGAGGAACTGCCCGAAAAAAAAAAGAAGAACTATAGATATTTTCGTCAATGGAAAAGCTTGCAAAATTTCGTCAGACTTGAAAAATAATGCAAAAATTTAATAGGAAACATAAAATAAATTTATCTTGCTTCGAAAACTAAAAAAAGTGAACCACCATTATAAGATTTACTACTGTTTCAAATATTACAATACGACATATTGACTCAGAATGAACTAGATAAGAGGACTTTTATGTGAACGCATAGAAAAATCATTATAAATGTACTAATATTTTAACTGCAAATGTATTAAAGTTTGCGGCCATAATTTGATGTAATTTTTACATTTTAGATGGATAGATTTTCTATTCATTAGTGCGTAATCTATACTAATAATAAATCTGTAGCAGACATTTTTGTGGTAATTTTTGATTTTCCAAAAATAATTGGTCCTAACATATATAATTAACCACCCTGAAACCGAAAATCGCTTTTTTGAAATTTTTGTTTGTATGTCTGTCTGTCTGTCTGTCTGTCTGTATGTATGTATGTATGTATGTATGTTTACCTTTTCACGCTATAATGGCTGAACGGATTTCGATGAAAATTGGAATATAAATTAAGTTCGTTGTAACTTATAGGCTATATGGCATTCAAAATACATTATTTATAAGGGGGTCTGAATTAAATAAATCGAAATATCTCGCTTATTATTGATTCTTATGAAAAATGTTACATAACAAAAATTTCTTTAAAAATCATTTTCGATAAGTTTTATTCTTTGAAAATTTTGATAGGACTGATATTTAATGAGATAAATGAGTTTTAAAATTAAAACAACTGCCATCTAAGGCCGTGTAATGAAATAAACAAATGACTTCGTCTATAAGGGGCCTTGGTCAACAACAATCGAAAGCTATGAATCATATCCTACAGAAAATGTTTCTGTGTTTGTATGAAGCAATATCGGAAGCTAAATTAACCGTTTTGTATAATTAATTATTATTAAACCATTGGAAAGTGTAGTTTCTCTGTATGGACATAATGCTATAATGTTATTACAGTAACTTCTGAGTGAATTGAGGACAGATAAGATTAAAATAGCTTCTTATGCACAGAAAACTTGATAGGCTATTCTGTGTATTCGTTTCCTGTATTTCTTAAAATAATGTTTATCTCAGAGAATTAACGAACAACGAGAGTATATTGATTTAGTATGCAGTAATAATATGTTAGCTTAGCATTTCATTATTTTATAATCCAAATTTTAACTATGCTCAATTGAATCGAGTTAAAATACATAAAATACATATGCATTAAATGCAATGCAAAAAATTTGGGTAATGAGCCAAGCAGATTATGTTCCCCTGTTGTAAAATAAAATTTGTTCCTCCTGAGATTCAAGAGCCCCCATAACAAATTGAAAACTTACTTATCGGGGTACATCCGTTATCAACACACTTTTTATATAATATAACATAACATAACATAACATAACATAACATAACATAACATAACATAACATAATATAATATAACATAATATAATATAATATAATATAATATAATATAATATAATATAATATAATATAATATAATATAATATAATATAATTTAAGTTATGTGAAGGGTTCAGAACCATAGTGGGCCAAGCGCCATTTACTGAATACGTAGAAAACAAGAGTTAAAATTAAGTTATTACCATAATTCAATGGAAACATAACAGGTAAAATAAAGTATACACATTAAATGTAAATGATGTCAATGTTCATTGAACTATGGATGCATGTAATAAAAATTAATAAACATATTAAAGGAATTGTCATTGCACCAAATGAGTGCTCTCTGGACCAAAATGATTCCATTTTAATTATTTAAATATAATTTAAATTAAGTAACATATTAAACGATTTATCCTTCTATCAAACACGAATATTCCCTGGATCAAATGTCCTATTTGAATTATGTAATTGCTTTATATTTATTTCTAACGGGTGCAGCGGAGCGCACGGGTACGGCTAGTATATTAATAAAATTATATTTTTCTTATACAGTTTCAGTATGAGCGCTCACATCTGAAAACAAATTACGTAAGAAAGCATTTTATATTGACTATTTCGTTTATATGACGTCATTCCATTTTCGACCAATGAATTGAAATGAATTTTTTAATTCCAACCAACACAGTCAGACTTTGCGATAATTTTTGCAGCTAGATTTATCGCTATCAATTTATCGCATGGTCGTTCTTTTGTTTAGTCGTTGTCGCAAACTGTTTCCCCGAGAATTGATGATCATGAATACATTAAGATACAACTATACAGTTAAACTTTTCTTTCAACTTTAAAGCAATGAATGCAAGATTGATATTTAATAATAATTAATATATTTACGCAGTGAAGACGACGTTCAAAACGACGCACCATGTAGACACAAAATCTTCATGCATCTTAATTGAACGTACCTTTTAAACTTGATTCTTTCAATATTCTTCCCAGATTGCACGCATACGCGATTGGAATATTGAATTGTGTAGATGCAGCTTTAGTTCCGTTACACACTATAGCGAGAATGCGTTTGTTGAGCTATAAAAAATGCTTTCGTGTAGCACTGATTGTAACGGTCGAAATAAGACACAGCTGACATTGGTCCTTTCCCACAGGTAACATAACCTATAAGTAGCCTATAAAATTTGTATTTTGTGAATGAAATGAAACAATTAATAGAAAGTCAGATGTTCAAATTTATGTAACATCATCGCATATCAAACCCAATGACCTTGCATAGTAATAACAAGGTCTTTTCATCAAACTGCCTTCCGTATGGCGTAATAAAATTCGTGTTTTAATTAGGCCTATCTATACAGAGATGGCTTCACTGTGTAGCAACATGTCTCGCTGTGAATACATAAGCATTGGTATATAGCTGTCCCTACTGTTACTGTTAAATTAAATTATGATTTCAGCAGATAATGAAAATGTATTTATGTTATAATAATAAGAGAGAAGTGCAGTACATGTAATTAACATTGTTAAACCTGTATTTCGCAATTGGCATTACTGAATAATAACATCGAATTTCTTTATTGCAGTAATCGATATTCATCTACGAGCATTTCAACTTCACAATGTCTGAATAGGTTAAGTATTCGTTGATAAACAATTATTAACATTTGTGATCGAATTTTAGGGATATATTATTTATATTTTTATTTTATTCACGAAGTAGTCCTAATAAATGCCACGCGAGGTCTGAGATTTCCCAGATAAATCTCAGACCTCTCGTGACATTACTACAGATAATTTTTAATAAGTTAATTTTTGAAGTAGACTGTTATAATAATGTTGCTATGGTTATTTATGTTGAAAGAAAATATAAAAAAATCACTAATTAAAATGCACGATTTAAAAAAAATAATGGATATTATTGCTCCAGTATCAATAACAGTCTACACAACGCAAAGTGGGCGAAGAAAGAATAAACTGCACTGAACAGAAAGAGGAGAAGAAATTGGCTGGGTCACAGGTTAAGAAGAAACTACCTACTGAAGGATGTACTGAAAGAAATGGTGAACGGGAAAAATTTCGAGACAGAAGAAGATATCGAATGACAGACAATATTAAGATATACGGATCGTATGCGGAGACTGAGAAGGCAGAAAATAGGAAATACTGTAGAATGCTTGTTTCCGGAATTTATGCATTACATAGCCAAATTTAGGATTTTTTCAAATACCGTATTTATTCGAATTTAATGTGCACTTTTTCAGCTGAATGTAGTCTTCAGAATTGAGATGCGCATTAGAATGGATGGCGCACTAGATTCGCATGCAAACTCGAAAATTCTGCTTGTAATACTGCTTAGGTTCTGCGTGTGCTTGGGCTCTGTTCAGGTTACCCCATTGCTCGTCGTTCCTCAACGTTTCTCACTTCGCGCACTTCCGTATTCAAAGTGAATTGTACTTGAGCAGGAGATGACAGACAAAAAGCGATGGTTGTTGTATGAAGTAAGCTTCAAACGAAAGATACTTTAAGCTGAAAATCATTGGAACAGTCACGCTGCAAGAGAATTCGGTGTAACAGAGAGCAACATTCGCTTGTTAGCCTATGCCAACAAAGAATTTGCTTCTAAAGCAACGAAAAACAAGTTCACCGGCCCACGAAAAGAGGTAGAGGTTTTGAAATTCATACAGGGAAGGAAGAAAAATGGACTCCTTGTGACTAATGATAAAACTAGAACAAAAGCTAATTAGGTGGCTACAGCCCGTGCTATAACTTATCAAGGCTGTGTAAATAGGTAACATAACAAATTTCGCACCTGCTTTGCAGCAGCGCATTACATTCGCCAATAAACATTTTTTTTATTTCAATCCTTTAAAAATTGAGGTGCGCATTAGATTAGAGTAAATACGATAGTAGGCCTACGTAATATAGAGTAAAAAAAAGAAGCCTATGCTACTGAAAGTTAAGAATTTACTCATTACAGCTTAAAAGTTTCCTAAACCATCCATTATGAAGATGTAAAAATTACATCAAAATATAACTGCAACTTTCTGGGAACTTGGCAGGTTAAATGCTTGAGAATTTGTAATTCTCCCCCCCCCCCATGCGTTTATGTTGGCCTACAAGTTCTCTTAAACTACAAGGCCTAATTCTGCATTGAATCATCAAGAAATGTTTGACAACGACTGGTCTAGAATAATAAGCGAAACCCGGAACAGATATGAAATATCTTTATTAATTTCGTTGAAAGAGGCTCTTATTATTAGTATTGTGTAGAATTATTAATGATTTCATTGCTGGTTATTCTTTACCTCACGGCCGACAGCGTTGTTGTGCAAGTTTATGTATTCATGCAGATCTGTTATATTATTCTCTGGATCCATCACGCTGGCCGCCACACTGATCCCGATGTCCACGTTGTCATTGCAGCTGTCCCAAACAAACAAGTCGCCATCAGGCTCCGCTGCAATAGAGTTCAGATCTCTTAAATGACGAGTAATTACATGATTGGAAAAGTTTCCGATTTGTAAGCCAAGACTGTTAGGTTAGTTAAATACCGTGTTAAATACAGGATAACTTCATTTAGGATAGGCTGGGGCAAAGGTGCACACTTAATACTTTTTTGTTTTTCCGTAGCGAAGCGTGACAGAATTTTTGGGTAAGCTGGGCTGAAGGCATGTTTCGGAAATAGTGATCTAGGCCGTAATTTACGTCCCTAAAAGATAAATAAACGCGGAAACGCTCCTGTTTTTAATTAACTAAATTCTAAATTGATCTTGTCCCTTCTTCGAAGATGTTTGGAAAAGCTCAGCTTACACTGCCTATCCTGAAGCTTCGCTAGTTTCTGTTTATATGACAACAAAAATTGTACACAACATACCTAGAATCATACATTGCCAGCCGCCATAAGTTCAAAGCAGACTGTAAGATCTGCTAAAATTATATTTAAAATAATGTCACAAATGAACAAAGTGGATCTTTGCCCCTGGCCTTAGGTAAACATTCTATTGGTATGGGGTAAAATTCCACATATGCAGGAACTATAATTATAATAGACCAGAGATGAATTACAGCATTTGTCAGGTAGTGGCATTCATAACTTGTATAATGTTTTATATCGTCATCATTTACATCGTCTTCGTCTATGACAAAACATTAATTTACATGGAAAAACACTAACACTAGGAAACACAAGGAACAAACAAAATTAAACATCAAAGTCAAGTGTCAGAAAATAATTTGCTGAAACGCCCCAATGATGCCACTACATAGCTTTCTTCAAGTCTTTTACGTAATGTGTATTCATTACAGGTAATTCTTTTGGTTGCATGTCAAATTGAAGGCCCATTTTCTATTAGCTGCTTAGCCTCTTTTAACGTTCAGAAGACTTCGATTTTGTGGACTTTTTCTTTCGTAGTTTCTGGAACATGAAGTTGAAGCTAGGTTTATTAATAATGAATCGATGTAAAATAGTTAATTATAAATTAAAACCTATTAAATATGCTCAATGAATCTACGTGTTCAATAATATGAGAAACGAGCGGGAGAAAAGAGAAACGTTCTGAGGCAAAGGCACGAAAGCGGACCTTTGCCCTAGCTAATTCATAGAATCTTTCCCTCATGGCGCTAAAACAACTGGTATCAGTTGCCATCTATCAGAGGCTTTTCAGGTCAACCAAGTGAAGCACAACTTCACCATAGAATTTAAAAAAATTGAAAAATTCACTTTACTTTTACTATACATCACAGTGTGACTGATTTTATTATATTTATATTTATGTACGTTCAAAAATCGCGCCGCGCTGAAGAATTAACAAAATAGCGTCGGTGAATCCACTTCTTACATTGCGACTTTCTATTTCGCTTGCTATGGTTACCGTAGCAACAAAACTTCGATACGTTTAAGTTCTGGGCCGGTGAAGTGAGCTCTATTTTCCTCTTGTTAGTGTTTCACTCAGCTATGGTTACCATGGCAATAAGGCTACACCCCCTCACCCCGCAACAGTTAGAATAGTATCATGGCTTTGGTCGGACGTGAAATAGTAGAAAAGACGAATTCACAACGTTCCGCCAATCAATGACAAAACGACTATTCAGGGTGGCCAACTCTAACAATGAAAATTACAGAAATTTAAAAGTGTAAAATTAATTTCACCCATAGAAAAGTTATAGGCCTATTAAATGAATATATATTTGTAATTTTTTTAACTGTTTTGCTAAAGAAGTAAGCACGAGTCTTGAGCAAAGTGGAAATATAATGTAAGAGGAATTGAAAAAAAAAACATGGCTATCGTGTTAGCGTTGTAGGTACTATTGTAGCCTATGTATAAAGTTAAATTTTTCCGCGGTTTCGTGAGCGAATGTGCATGAAGATCGCGTTGTATGCACTGTAATGTTATTTTCTCTACTGTTCTTATTACATTAATTATTAGGACAATTTTAAATAATTACGAGTAATATTTGTTCATAAAAATGAACGTGCTTTAGCGATTTGGGCTGTTTATTAACAAATTTGTCCGCGGAAAGATGTTTTTCTTATATGAATCGCATTAAAAACTATTGCGTAGTTGCATGTAACAACAAAAACGGTCGTGAATCGCAAAATATTTCTATGTAGAAGCAAATTTTGCACAAAAATATGATAAAATCAGCCTTTGCACAACGATGTTACTGATACATTCGTTGCCATGAACAGAAGGATTCAACTTGTCTTAAAAAATTGGTATGATTATTTATTACCGGTAATTTTATTATTATTATTATTATTATTATTATTATTATTATTATTATTCCTACTATTACTATTATTATCGTCATCATCATCAATGTCACGTATTTTAAATGTACCGGTATTTAATATAGGCCTACATAAGCCTATACATGATTTTTGTCATAAAATTAGAAGTCGACCTAACACTGTTTCACACGCCTTTTAGGCGTCACGAGCCGCCACTGCCATCTATAGCAATTTGTTCCACTAACAAGTAAGCGTAAAGCGTGAGTTAGGTTATGAACTTACATATGAGATATTGATAATAATTCTTTGGTGTTTTGTTATAGCAGACGATAGCCAACAATTTCATAGCAAATATTTAGATCGAACGTTCCAAAAAAGTAACTCATCTCATATCTTCAAAGTTTGAAAGCACAAGTTACTGACATAACACGTTTGACTCTTCCACCATTAGACCTTTCAGCAGGAGATGTAGGACTGCCATATTACACTCAGAAGTGAGGAAAAAAAAAACTAGATTCGAATCTTTGCCCTGTGCGCACTTTTGCCTCTGTCTACCCTTTACGTTTTTATGAATGTCTGAAGAAAGAAAACGCATTAATGAGAAAAACGTGTAACAGAAATGACATTTAATAAAATCTGAACTAGGACTGGAAGACTGTATGGGGAGAACGAGTTAAGTCAGTTCAGTAAAATTTCCGCAATAGAAATTTATAACTTCATGGCTAAGCCCCCATTGAGACTATAATACAGTACGCTAATTTATAACACAATTCTTGAAGAATGTGAGATTATCTGTAGAAAATCTTAGCTGCTTTGAGCCAAAGCTGGCTGATATATTACATTTAAAACTCCAGTCCAGAAAATTTTGCGACACTCACTTCCACGAAAGACAAACTATTTCTGACTGAACAAATTATGTAAGTTATGATTTGAGGACATGGATTAGGAGCAAGCACTTCAAAATAACAGAAATCTTTGTGCAATAATCACATGAAGACTACACGGGAAGAAGAAGGTCACTTATTATCCGATCCGGTCTCATGCCTGGAGTTCAGTACCCTTTCCATTGATTTGTCTCTTTTTTCTTAGACAATCTGGCAGGCTAATATTTATGTTGATTTTCTTTTACATTAATTTGGTGTATTATAACAGGATAAATTTATATTTTTTCGAGAGTTTGAAGACAAGTAAGGAGACGCAATTTGAATGTTTTATACATTACAACTCTCGCTTATATGAACAAACGAACGAATGAAGAAATGGTAGGAGAAACATTTAAAAGTTACGCGATTGCACATCCTTGCAAGGGAATTTCTGGTTGAGAGGAAATGTTTATGCGAGCTGCATGCCTTTGGTCACTTTTTTCAATCCTATTTTCAGTTCATATTTGAAGGAATATAAGATAATTTTATAAGAGGAAGTACCGCAAATGCATGTAATTTGATGCTCATAGTTATCACAAGAGGGGAAGGAAAGTGACAATCACTACCGAACAGCAACAGAACAGAATCAACGAAGGTGTTACAAACGTCAAGAAGCCTGGCCAGATGAAGTGGTGAGCGGGGCAGGGCACCACTTTCCTGTCTAGAGAAGGGACCCGAGCCCTTGTGTCTCAAGTAAGCGCGCCCTGAAAAACCCAGGGCAACATACCAAATCCAAGGCTCTGATGTTTAAGCCTTTAATTTAGAAAAAGCCGAAACTTATGTGAGGGAGTATTTAGGTCCGTGGCCCATTTCTTTTAGGGCTCATCCCGACATTTGTCTTGGCGCCTTATGAAAACCACAGGCAGGATGAGTTGTCTCAATTTAGATGACTAACCTATTGGCTATGGGATGATTTTAATGCAATATGGCCCTATCGACATGCCTATTTCTTAGGATTTGGATTTTAATGAAGAAAGCAAACACAAACCGTAGAGATGAAGTCCAACGTAATCGCTAAAAAAAGTTACCAAACGAGAAAATAAAGTAGGTATTGTGAACCCATTATCAAACACAGCTTGAATCTTTGGTCTCTCTGCGTTGTTTTAGCGCTACATAATTTTTGTATTGTTATAGAGACACTAACGTTTTTCATAACATGGGAGAGGTGACGGTAGGAAGAGGAAGAATAAATTTCATAAGATTTACTGGTGATATGGCATTGTTAGCAGAAGAGGAGAAAACTACTAAGGGACATGCTACTGGAGCTAAATGACAGTTGTGAGCAGTATGGGGTGAAGATAAATTCAAACAAGACTAGGACCCTGGTTATTGGAAGAAAAATAAATAAGGTTAACGTGTGAATTCAAAAGGAGGCAGTAGAACAAGTGGACAGCTTCAAATACTTCGGGTGTGCACTATATAGTAACATGAGCTACTGCCAGGAAGTCAAAAGGAGAGTGGAAATGGCAAAGGAAGCCTTTCATAGAAAAGAAAGCATCATCTGGGGCCTCTGGAAAAAGAACTAAGGAAGAACCTAGTGAAGTACTTTGTATGGAGTGTGGCATTGTATGGGGCAGAAGCATGGACATTGCGACGAAGTGAAGAGAAGCGAAGTGATTAGAAGCATTTGACATGTGGATACAGAGAAGAATAGAGCATGCGAAGTGGACAGAATAAAAAATGAGGCTGTGCTAGAAATAGTGGGTGAAGAAAGAATAATGATAAAGGGAAAAAGAAATTGCCTGGGTCACTGTCTGAGAAGAAACTGCACTGGAAGAAATGGTGAACGGAAAAGAAGCTCGGGACAGAAGAAGATATCGGATAATAGACAATATTAACTTACAAAAAGGAAGGTGGAAAATGGTGAGTTTGCAGTGGCAGAAAACTATGAATGTTAGACTCCATTACATGCATCACTAAGCTAACTTTCACGTAGTAATTTTTTTCTTCAAGATTTCGGGATAACTATCACCTTTCGTTTTGCTTGGGAAGATGACATCTCTGCTCTTAATTTGTTAATAGGTTATGTTAAAATTTCTTTTTCAGTCACACTTCGCAAATTGTTTTTAACAATTTGCATTGTCTTGCCGGTTTATTCCCTTAGTTACACCCTTCATATAATAACTTATTTTTTATTGGTTTGGCTCTTCGTCACTTTTTTCGCGATACTCATTACCATCTAACCACGATAGAAAAATAATGACATACTTATAATTTTACAAGTTGCAAGAATAGGTCTCGCAAGCAGGGAGTATCGACGACAGGAATGCGAAAGAAACAATACGATAAGGAAGAGCGGGCGACAGGAAAGGTCACGAGATAACTTGAATGATATTCAAGAGTACAGTCGGAAGAGAAACGACATCGATAGAATCAGTCTTGCATTGTGATAGTTATATTACGGTTTTACTTTGTTCCACTGCATGTGAATACGTGTCTTGTTCCAAGTGCGTTTATTTTTATTATGTAGTGATGGAGCGTTCCCCTTGCAGAGTATCATTATTTTATAACGTTGCACGTTTAATTCGCTTCGTATTTTTCTCTTGCTACGCTCTTCATTTCCACAGGCGATGTCCCCATCTGTTCATCTTCTTGGAAGAGGCAGTACTTTCATCGGCCCGCATCTTTCGGCTCCTCGGCGTGCCTAAGTACAGTCGATGACAGAGCTCATCTGCCCTGAACCTTGGGGAAGTTAGGGGTGGTGTGTAGAGGGGTGTGAGTCTAACTTCGGAGCAAGCGGCTGGCTAACGGTACTTTAGGTGTGAATGCACTCTGCTTAATCCCCTTTCTACTTTCTTCAAAAAAACATCTCTCTTTCCATTTGTACTTGGAAGACGGAAGTGAACGTTTGCTTAATAGAATTGCTGGTGTAAATATATATTCAAAGTTAAGACGTAGCAATATAACTTTCGTGTGTAGTGTTTGCGTAGCTATACAGGGTGTTTCATAAATACGGGGCATAATTTCAGGTATGTATTTCCCACATGTAGACAATCAAAATAGTTCATTACAACATGTGTCCGGAAATGCTATACTTCCGAGTTATGACCTTCACAACATTGAAATTCACCGGAACGATTTTCTTTCCGCAGGTCGTTGCCGTCAAAGGAGGCATTAAGAGGGCACTATGACAGTTCATTCCGAGGCGAAGGTTACATTCAGTGTTGTGTAGGCGTTAGACTGTGCGACATGTATTCAAATCAAGAGCTGGCAGAGATACACTTCATGTACGGTAAGGCGGACGGCAATGCTGCGCTGGCTCGTCGTTTGTACCAGGAGAGGTACCCACAGCGACAATGTCCAGATCGGAAGACACCTCTCCTGGTTTGGGAAGGGGACGACCAAGATCTACAACTCCAGAAGTACAGGAGGAGATTCTGGAGGCTGTGAACATGACTCCTTCTATCAGCACACGAAGGGTAGCGTTGCAAGTCAATGTTCCTCATACGACTGTCTGGAGACTGTTGAAAGAGTATCAATTGTACCCTTATCATTTGCAATGTGTACAGGCCCTGTCACCAGCAGATTACCCTCCACGAGTTAAGTTCTGTCAGTGGTTCTTGCAGCAGTGTGGTGTAAATCCGAACTTTCCAGCCTTAGTATTATTTACAGATGAAGCCCAGTTCACACGAGATGGCATAACAAATTTCCACAATCAGCATGTATGGGCGTATGAAAACCCACGTGCAACTGTTCCATCTCATCACCAGGTGCGGTTCTCCCTCAACATGTGGGCCGGTATCATTGGTGATCGATTAGTTGGACCCCATGTATTTGTAAACAGACTTACGGGGCAGGCGTACACAAACTTCCTGGAAAACACCATACCTCATGTTTTAGAAGACACTCCACTGATCAATCGTCAACACATTCACTTCTTGCATGATGGCGCTCCTGCACACTTCAGTCGTACGGCTCGCCGGTACTTGGATCGAAGGTTTCCTGATCGATGGATAGGTAGAGGTGGCCCAATTGCTTGGCCTCCACGCTCACATGATCTGAACCCTCTCGATTTCTACTTGTGGGGTCATTTAAAATCATTGGTTTATTCGTCTCCGGTGCCTGATTTGGAATCCCTTCGGAATCGAATTGTGACATGTTCTGAGGACATACGCAATACTCCTGGAGTTTGGGATCGTGTTCGCAGGTCAATAAGA
This sequence comes from Periplaneta americana, assembly GCF_040183065.1. Lineage (NCBI taxonomy): Eukaryota > Metazoa > Arthropoda > Insecta > Blattodea > Blattidae > Periplaneta > Periplaneta americana. Next base: position 95,472,263 of record NC_091132.1, read on the forward strand.
CATCGATGTGAGGTCTGTATTCAAGCAGGAGGTGGACATTTTGAACATCTATTGTAATGACAACGACCTGCGGAAAGAAAAACGTTCCGGTGAATTTCAATGTTGTGGAGGCCATAACTCGGAAATGAAGCATTTCCGGACACATGTTGTAATGAACTATTTTGATTGTCTACATGTGGGAAATACATACCTGAAATTATGCCCCGTATTTTTGAAACATTCTGTATATATAGAGAGTGAGTGTATATAGTAGAATAATTTCGTGCGTTTGTATGTATATATAGAGACTAAGTGTATATAACAACTCTTATAGAATAATTCGGTGCGATAGACTAAGTGTATATAGTAATTCTTACAGAATAATTTCGTACGTAGTGTTCGTGTGTATATAGAGACAGAGTATTTCTAAGCTTACCTGTATATAGCAACTAAATTTATTAACTTAAACTTAAGTGTGCCTAATCATGCCGCCTCCTAAGAAAAAGAAAGTAATTCATTCCCAAGCACGTGAAATAATAGCGAAAGTGATAGAAACGTGTGATAACGAAGCCAAGAACAAGTGTCTGACGCATTTAGTTACTCAGGCCACTAAACGCGCGGCATATTACACTGGTGTGTCTGAATCTACGGCAAAACAAATTAGAAAAGAAAATTTGGAAAGAAACCGAGATCGCCCCAATGAAGTTCTCTCGACTCCTGGAAAAAACGACCAACTCGGCCACAGCATACGCATGTTGATGTTGATGACTTTGATAGGTGTGTTATTAAAAATACTATCCACGACTTTTATATTCAAGAAAAGAAAGTGCCAACTGTGAGCAAGCTTTTGCCTGTAATTAGAAATAAAATTAATTTTCCATGGAGTGGTAGGTCACTAAATAGACTGTTGAAAATGATGAACTACAAATGGAAAAAATCCCAGTCGAAGAGAAAAATTCTAGTTGAAAAGGCTGATATTGTTTCTTGGTGACATAGTTATTTGAGGAAAATTGAGGAATTCCGTAATCAAGGGAGAGAAATTGTATATCTCGACGAGACCTGGGTGGACAGCAACCTAACTTTTAAGAAATGTTGGCAACATTCTGATGAGTTTGGCATACAGGCAAACCATAGTGCAGGAAACAGACTTATCGTCCTACCTGCGGGAAGCAAAAATGGTTCCTTAGGAAACGCAGAACTCGTTTATAAAGCTGGTTCTGCGAGCGGGGATTACCACGGCAGATGAAGCAGGTAAATTTCGAGAAATGGGTTGATGAGAAATTAATTCCCAATCTTCCGCCAAGGTCAGTCGTGGTCATGGACAATGCCCCCTATCACTCCGTTCAGGTTGATAAGGCTCCAAATAAGTACGCGCCAAACAGAGACATGATAGAGTGGCTGAGAAGAAAAGGAGTTGAAGTCAGTGAAAAACTTCACAAAGTCGACCTTTTCTCCTTAATCGAGAAACACAGGCCTCAAGAAAAGACTTTTAGGGTTGACCGAAGGCTGGTGGAGTTCGGACACAACGTACTGAGACTTCCTCCTTATAGCCTATGTGTGACTTATCCCCGATCGAATTAGCATGGAAAAAGATGAAACACAAAGTGAGAGAAAATAACGTGACAGGAGATTTATCTTTGCAAAGATTAAAGGAACTTACAGAAATGGCTTTATCGTCAATAACTAAAGAGGACTGGGAGGGTTATTGTCAACATACATTAAAAGTGGAGAGCCAATACAGATTTCGACATAATACATTGCCTGCAGTAGTGGATAATCCAATTATTTCTTTGTATAGTGTTAGTGGTAGTGATAGCGATAGTGATGATAGCAGCAGTAGGAACAGCAGTAATGATGATGATGATGATGATGATGATGATGATGATGAAAGTGATTCAGAATTAGCTACTCCATTGTAACGCGGCGCAGAATTGGCAAGTCAATGTTTTTATAATGCATGCTACATTGTATTTCTAACTTTCTCTCCATCCACCCCATCCACTACTAGTGCGAAACTACTACCCCAACTCCGCATTCCTTCCAGGGCAGATGAGCTGTGTCATCGACTGTACACACGTCAAAACAGACAGCAATGCCACCACTGTTTTTCGGTAATCGTTCCTCGCGCGAGCTATACACAGTATATTTTACAAGCTCACAGCCACATGGCAATAACTGAGAAAATATGAAGAAACGGAAAAATTTTTGTGCAGAGTGGCTTTAGAAATATTGGCACTGATTGGGGTTATGATCATCTCTCATTTTTCAACTGATGAGAGTTTGGCCGCTACCGGCCATTGTTCATTGTAATGGTTGTCAAGTTGTGTTTGGGGTGGTACAGTAGCCTATTCACGACTTCATGAAAATAGCTTAAAGGCACGTCTCCGACTATAGTGGCAACGTATAACCAGCGAATAGGGATTAATGAGAATGAACAGGGCATAATTGCCTGCTCTGGTTTTTATGTGCGCATGCGCTAGGTTAGCGTTTAATGTCACTTTCAAAAGGGAGCGTAATCGAGCAGCGTTCGCTGGCAAGCCTGCTAGAAAAATATTCCTGCTGTTGAGTGAAATATCTGGGCCAACTATAGGGAAAAGGCAAACCCTCACGCTGATGTAGGTACAGCTGGATTGAAGGTCATTGAAATATGTCATTGCTACATCAAAGTTACCGACTTACAGTATCTATACTTATAATTTCCTATACGCTTGAAAGCTTTCATTGTAGCCTTGTAGGATAAATTCCTACACTTTGATTCATGTTCACTTCTCGTAGATGGCAGCATCAGTTCATACCTCTTAACACCGGTCCCGCTTTTCAATTACTGCATTGTGTTCTTAATTATTATAAAAAGTAAACGTGGTAATTTTCTCAATATGAACTCAACAAAATTACAATATCCTATCGTTTTAGTTCCTTTGAGTAATTAAATTATGTAGATTAGAAATATCTCATCAATCCATTACAGCAAATTCAATGAATGAGCGACATTCATTATAAATTATATTTGAGGATCACGCGCTTTTGCAAAGTTCAACATTCGTCCTGGTTCAACAAAGAGAAGGGTGGGGGGAAAGGGTGGGTTTTTAAACTGCAGAGAGAGAGCTGCATCATTTAGGAATGGCATGGGTGTGGGGGAAAAAGGAGATAATAATAGAAGAAATGTATGGCGTAATGTGAAGATGCGTTTAATTGATATCGAGAGGAAAGAGATTGAGCTCCAATGTTCGGAAAAGTCCTCACTACATTTACAATCAGATCTCATGCTTAACTGGGGGAGGTGTGACTACATAAATTCTTGTAACAAAGACAGTAGAGCAGGTTTAGTGTGGCTAAAGTTGGTGGCATGGAAGGGTAATAAAATTATAAATAAAAGGATATGTAGCTCTAACGGGAATCTTTTTTTACTTGGTTATTTAACGACGCTGTATCAACTGCTCTGTTATTTAGAGTCGATGAGATTGGTGATGAGATGGTATTTGGCAAGACGAGGCCGAGGATTCGCCATAGATTAACTGATATTTGCCTTATGGTTGGAGAAAACCTCTGAAAAAACCCAACCTGGTAATCAGCCCAAGGGTGAATCGAACCCACATCGGAACGCAACTCCAGATCGCCAGGCAAGCGCCTCAGCCGACTGAGCTACGCTGGTAGTAAGAGGAATCGTATATAGACTAAGAGAGAGTAATGGAGGAAAAAACATCTGCTAATAATATCACACGGGATGACGACATTCTTAGCAGGAAAAGTGACTTAAGGCAAAGTCTACGTATATTCCGAAGATAACGATGCCACATTAATAGTTTTCATGAAAGGAACATTCACAGTACGTACCTATATATCCTCGCTGGTTTCTTACACAATCGCAATCAAGTTCACCGCGTGAGCAACTCTTTGTGACACTGTATACAATTCCAGCAGCTATTATAGCTCTCACAAAAGCGACTTCACGGTTTGTAGGCTGCAGGCCTCGTCTGTAAACACATTACAGTCATAAATACACTTAAACAATCGTACTAAATATTTCGTTTAATATAACTTTAAAGTTTTCTATTATATTAAACTGATTTACAGTTCCAATCAGCTTTACAGGGACCTGTCAATTCACTAGAGGTATGTGGAATAAGGAGAATAATTGAGGCGGGGTATGATAGAGTTCCTAGGTAACTCAGTCGGTACAGCATTGGTGCGCTCAGCCAAAGGTCCCAGGTTCGATACCCGGCCCTGGGACAATTTTTCTCTTGAAATTATTCAAGTCAGCTTTACAAGGATCTATACCTGAAAGCCAGATTTCTATGATTTATAGTTCATTAACAAATCGTTAAATGGATCATTTTAGGAAAACTAGTTTTTGGCATTGACAATACTTAAAATTATATAAAATGTAAACATATTATGAAACATTATGTAGACATGGGGCGAATTAAAACAGAGAACTTAAATTATTCCGCTTGATTTTTACTTTTATTTAATTTAGATATTATCTTATTGGAATTTCCACATATCTTTATTTAATTTTAATTCCGATGAAATTAGTAGTAAAAACTGAGTTCTATTTCTGTATTATTTAGTCTATTATTTTACATCAACAGGAGCAAAAATTGTTTCTTCATAAGCACAAATGTTTAATAATTTTATTTTCAAACAAGATTTTTAGATTTCCAAACTTATGTTAAAAAAATATCAGATCATGTACAGTGGTCAAAGAATATTTCCGAACCTGACAACCTTTACGATAACGATTTCGATTCCCGGATGCGGACTTGCGGGACGAATGCGGCGATATTATCTGCATGAAAACAAATCCTTCTCACTGCTGAAATTAAAAACATCCAGTCACCGTCACTGTCAATTACTTCACTGTACTAAAGAAGCAACATGCTGTATAGCAGCGGTCGGCATTTCATGCGGCAAGCGACATCTTACGTACGTCATAATTATGCAGGAACAGTTCACTAATGCATCTCTCCACACGCACTCACTCCACATAGGACAAGCAGAGTAACGTAACTGGCGATCAGCATGTCTTTTCCAAACCACTGAACTTAGAGAGTGCAGTAAAACGAATTGTAGAAGAATGGGAAGAGAAAATCTTTTGTGCGCAGGAAGAAAATGTAACATGTTTGTTATGTTCTAAACTACTTAAGGCGTTAGGTACAGCTTACAGGAGTAACATTTTTGGAAATATTCAACATTTTTTTCCTCCATTACTATAGCTTGTACTACAGTAATGAAAATTGGTACATGAAAAAAATATTTTTACGATTTATATATATATATATATATATATATATATATATTTTCGAAATTCATAATGGTGGTAGTTTACTGTGCAATGATGAAGCGTTTTCCCTCATAACTCATAAACTTGTTAACTTTTTCATATTCTGTCTCTTGTATTTTATTGTTGAAACCCATGTTTACAATATCATGCTCTTTCAATTACATTACTTAATAAATAATATATTTTTATTTTGTGTTAGGAGAAAATACTGATATTTGACTATTTTTAAAGTGAATTTATTTCTGTCGCCGGGAGGAAAAAGGTCTTAAGTAAAAATTTTATACGTTTCAGGAGAGCAGTAGAAAGATTGAAATTGGTGCCAATTATAGAGTTTTCTTAATTAAGAGGTTTTTCCTGGATATTATTTGTTTATATTTCTTCTAAAATAGGTAATATTGCTCATTTAACAATTTTCTTGATTATTTCCAAAAATAGCCACACTCAAGCCCTTTTAAGACTAGAAGCCAAACTAAGTAGAACGGACTATTAAACATAAGACCTTTTTCATGTCAAAATAAATGAGAAATGTAAATTATTAAGAATGCAAAATGGGTCTTAAACAATTATAGGACTGTTTATCCTGGTGCTTAAAGTTTTAAAATGAAAGAGCATCAGTATGTGATAAAATGGCTAAAATACAAGTTAGACCTTTCTAATAGGGAAGCATGGAAAGTAAACATGTGCTGGTTTGTAAGGAATAAAATATTAAATATTCTTAAGCCCTTTATTCTTTGTATGCTCGGTTCAAAAAGTGCTTAGAACATTTGGCAACGCTCTATAAATCCAATCAGGAGTCTTATTTGACTAACCGTTTTACCAGATTGTAGAAAATTGTTTCCGCTTTCAGAATATATAAAAATCTCCTTTTTACAAAAAATTGACTTAAAACCTCTTTCCTCCCGACCACAGATTTTTTTATCAGACAATCTATCAAAGGTAAAGAAGTGATCTTGCATCATATTGTAGATATGACACGCATAAATACACCTAAAAAATGTCATCACAGAATGTTAGATAGTGTTTGGGTTATGTGGGAAACGCTTCGTCACTGCATAGTGAACTGAATTTTGAAAAAAAAAATGTAAATAATTTTTTTAAATTGTAAAAATATATATATATATTTTTTTTTTCATATAGCAGAAGGACAGTGTTTTACACATACTAATTTTCATTATTGTACAAGATACAGTAATGGAGGAAAAAAATGTTGAATATTTCCAAAATTTTACTGCTGTAAGCTGTACCTAACCCCTTAAAAGGTTTCATATTACCAACATAAAGAGACATTATACAAAACTCCATTGTCACGTGTACTTTGCCATAATATTAATACTGATTAAGAAAAAACGTTGCCGAACATAATTTTCTGATATTATAACATTTTAAAACTATGCAAAGAAGCCTAAATAAGGGAAAATTTATTAGATTTCAAAATTTCACGAAAATCCACTACAATTCAAAATATCCACTCCATAGGTCATTTTGTGTTAGGCTTATTTTAATGTCTTGCTCGACTTATGTGACATAATATGAGCAATTTCTTTAAAAAATGTAAAGCGCGCTCCCAATTGACGGACCAACATTCATTTGAACAATACAAATTGCAACTTATGATAGAGAACCAGATTTCACTTCATTAATTAAAACATCGGGATAGGCTGATGAGTAATTTCAAATCCATCAGAATGATGGTAAGATATCATATAGTTCGGTTAATTATTTCCAGACTATACGGGCGAAGCTCAGTCCTCTCCTTCCCCCAGCCTACTGCTTTCTACTACCCCTTGTCTTGCCTACCTCTGCTGTATAGAGCTGCGAGTAGTCTATGTTTTCAGTGTTAACATACACGCATAATAATCCGCATTACAAATTAATTTATTTGTATTTATCTCTCGCTCTCCTTCCTCTGTGACGTAGGCCAAGCTCGGAGATATTTTGTATCCACTGTATAGCATGAAGGATAACTATAGGAAGAATAAATTATTGTATTACTTGCACAAATTTCTAAAATATCCCTAGTTAAACTTTATGATCTGCCTACATGATGTTTCTATAAAACTAAAATGAAAATAAATGTACTGTACGTCAATCAGAGAGAATGCTAACTTTGGCGATAGCTAGCAGCAGATTTAAGTAACTTATAACAAGAAAAGCAAATTTATGACCATAAATAAAAATGGAATGGAATTATTTAAAATAACTTACGCAAACAAAAAAAAGGGGGCCCAGGAAGACTCGTCTTATAGGATAAGGAGACCGGGAACATACAGGAATCACAATGTTATGGGGCCAGGAACAGAGAGGTCACAGCATTATGGGGCCGGAACGCTGGAGTCGCAGGATTATGGGGTCGGGAACACTGAAATCACAGGGTTATGCGGTCGGGAACACTGGAGTCACATAGACTTGTAGGATCGGGAAAACAGGAATCACAGGGTTATGAGGTCGGGAACACAGGAGTCACAGGTTATGGGGTTGGGAAAACTGGAGTCACAGGGTTATGGGGTCAGAAACGCTAGAGTCTCACGGACTTGTAGGGTCGGGAAAACAGGAGTTACAGGGTTATGGGGTCCGAAACACAGGAGTCACAGATTATGGGATCGGGAATACAGGAGTCACAGGGTTATGAGCAGGGAACGGATTTATATGGACTAAAAATATATGAAATATGTAAATATATATGTAGTTATTTTTACCAAAATATGGAATTAAATATGGATTTTTACCAAAATATGGAATTAAATATGGACTTAAAATTATAAAAAAATGACTATGTACGTTAAATATTGGTACATTTTAATCAAACTAAACAAAAAATATAATGGACGTACCTTATCTTCCAATGTAGTTTCAACAAAACACAATTTTTATTGTCTGTTACCATAACAATAGGTTACAAACATTTCTTTCAAGTGCTGAAAAGTGAATCTTCTTCTATTGTCTCTGAGGATAGATTTATACTGACTAAAAGAGCGTTCGACGTCACAAGAAGTAACTGGTACATAATTCAATTTCACAATGTCTGCTGGGGATAAGTCCAAGTTAATCTTCACTGTTGATTCACCACTCATCACAGCAACAACCTTTTGTAGTTCTTCATATCCAGGGTTTTTTGAAAGTACAGTGTCCACCTTAGCTCTTACTGCATCTGCAACTTTACCTCTACCACGATTCAGTTGTTCCACAGTACTATTTATAATTTCAAAACTTTCAGATAGTGAAAGGTGCCTATTTTGGAGACTTTTGAGCGTTTTTATGATGCATGAAAATGTATGCTGAATGTGAGCTAAGTCATTCTTCACACTTATGTCACAGGTAACTGTTTTCGCAGTATCAATTGAGACTGCATCTTCAGAGTCCAATGCAAGGAGAACATTGTTAATAGAGTCTATATGTTCGGCATAATATTCAACTGCTTCTAGCCATGTACCCCATCTAGTTAAAATTGGCTTTGGTGGCAATGGAATTTCAGGGTACATTTCTTTCAACACGTTAACTCTACTGGGAGCTTTGAGAAATACTTTTTTCACTGATGAAATCAACAAATCTACTTTAGGGAAATTGTCTCTGACCACTTCTGCCACACGATGAAATGCATGCGCCACACAAGTAAAATGAGTCAATTTAGGATATACAACAGATAATGCTTGTCCAGCTTTGACCATATAAGGGGCAGCATCGCTAATAAAGAATAACACATTATCGTACATAATACCCTTTGGCCACAGGATACCCATAGCTTCGTTGAACAGTTTAACTATAGTTTTGTTATTGCACTTTTCTAGAACATCACAATGTAAAAGAATTCGTTCAGAATATTGTTCACTTAACAAACCGATAACTACATTACCAACAAGTCTACCTTCTTTGTCGGGAGTCTCATCAATGGAAACCCAAATTGAACTATCTTTAATTTCATCTCTTATCTTCTGTATTGTCTCATCGTAGATGGATGGAGCATACGTCTTCCTAAGTGTTGACTCATCCGGGATTGTATGTTGAGTATATTTTTCAAGGAATTCCCTGAAGACCTTATTCTTTAGTTTGTAGAGAGGAATATCAGCAGAGATGAGAGAACGGCACAGGTCGATGTTAAACTCAGATCTTACATTCGATGTTGTTGGTTGTGTTAAAAACAATTGTCTCCGCTTGGAATTTAGTTGTTTGTTGGCCTGATGTTTACTAGTTGTAATGTGTTGTTGCACCAGGAACTTTTGTGTAGATGATACTGCACACTGACACAAATTACAAAATAATATTTTATTGTCAGTTGATAAACCATCTTCTTTAAATTCTGAAATGTAACTTGTTAGTTTTGATTTTAAATTGACTGAATGACGTACTTTTGGCATATTTACCGTCTTTATAGTATGATTTACAAAACTGAACCTATGTGTACTCTGACTGGCATTTAACTGTTGAGCTGCACAACTGAAGTCTGTTAAAAATTTTAAATTAAATTAATACAGTTTTGTAACTTACTTTCCCATTGTTGATAGGACTGCTAATTTTCAAATAACTCTGATGTTAAAGGGATTACTGAACATGTGTTTAAATCTCTATTGTTGAAATGTATTTTTAAAAGTTAATGGAATTTTGTTTTGTTTTATTGTTAAACCTAATATAATATGGACTGTTTTATATGAAATATGGAAAATATATGGAAATTAACGAAAATATGTACTAAACTCTAAAATATGGAAAAATATGGAAAATAAAAGTAGGATTTTTCAACCCTACACATTGTGAAACATAAAGATAATGCAAAATATAAATTATATTAGCTTTATAAGTAAATATGTATTTACATATAAATCCTTTCCCTGGTTATGAGGGTCGGGAACACAGGAGTTACAAAAAATTAAATTGTTTTATTTAATGATACTTGCAAATGCCGGGGTTAGATCAGCGTCGCCGGTCTGCCGAAAATTGTTCCGAAGATGTTCTTTTACTTACCAGTAAATCTATTGACATGAGCCTGTCGCATTTAAGCACACTTAAATGTCATCGACCTAGGCCGGGATCGAACCCGCAAACTCAGGCACAGAAGGCCAGGACTATACCGACTGCGCCATCCAGGGCAACCAGGAGTTACAATGTTATGGCACCAGGAAGAGAGGAGTTACAGTATTATGGGACCGGGAACACAGGAATCTGTTTCGGGAGCCGGAAATTAGGAGTCACTGGATTATGGGGTCGGGGACACCGGAGTCGCAGGCTTGTGGGGCCGGAAATATAGGAGCCACAGGATTATGGGGTCGGGGACACAGCAGTCACAGGCTTGTGGGGTCGGGAACACAGGAGTCACAGAATTATGGGGTCGGGGACACAGGAGTCACAAGCTTGTGGGGTCGGGAACACAGGAGTCACAGAATTATGGGGTTGGGGACACAGGAGTCACAGGCTTGTGGGGTTGGGGACACAGGAGTCACAGGCTTGTGGGGTCGGGAACACAGGAGTCACAGGATTATGGGGTCGGGGACACAGGAGTCATAGGCTTGTGGGGTCGGGAACACAGGAGTCACAGAGTTATGGGGTAGGGAACACTTGAATCACAGGCATGTGGGATCGGGAACACAGGAGTCACAGAATTATGGGGTCGGGAACACAGGAGTCACAGGCTTGTGGGGTCGGGAACACAGGAGTCACAGGGTTATGGGGTCGGGAACAGAGGAGTCACAGAGTTATGGGGTCGGGAATACAGTAGTCACAGGGTAATGAGGTCGGGAACACAGTAATCACAAATTTATTGGGCTGGGAACACAGGAGCCACAGGGTTATGGGGCTGGGAATATAGGAGTACAGGGACGGAAACGGTGATGTAAGGTTTGCGACTGGAGGCCATTTTGGGTGTGGACGAAAATGTCCAGACAGTATATATCTCGCGACTCCGATCTGTTAGCGCGCTGATATTGGTAGCAAACGAAAGATCTCGTCTAGAAATGTCGATTTAAGCCAGATGTATTTACGTAAAATACACTGCTGTGTCCCCGACACAGCCACACCCGATTTTGTCATTTCCTTTATTGTACGTATTTGAAGTTACAATAATTTTATAATTGTAATTATATTAAATTTCGTAGATTTATAGACGTTTTAAGCCATTTCTGAACATTTGAAAATTCCTGCACGTATGTTTTCATGTAATATCTAAATATTAATTTTTTTTCAGGCGAGATTATGTCGCGCAAAGGAAAAGATGACTTAACTCTATAATCCGTATGGAAATATTTGAAGTAGGCCTACTGAGGGAAAAAGGGAAATTATAAACTGTGTGATTATATACAGAAAAAGTTAGCTTACAGGGCTGTAGTGTTGCCACTTTTAAATTGTAAGAAAGACAATTAACTATTTGAAATCTGATTTTCGGAAGTTCTGAAAACAGTTGAGTAGGAACTATCATAGATAAGTTTTTATTGAAAAATCAGGTTTGTTTAAATTGTGAAGTACAATTTCCTACAAGTATCACAAAATTATCGAAACCGCTTTATGCCACTGAACGTATTGCCTATTCTTCAAAAGTAGAAAGACGACGTTAATCTTTTCATTATGGTAGTGAAAAACTAAGCGCACATTGATAGAATCCCTTGTCAGAGGAACTTTCGAAGAAAAATAACTACAGTATTGTGTTTCTCAAGTTAGTTGACTTTGAGAAAAAAAATGCTATCTGTAACACTTTCACAAATGTAATCTTCATCTTACGATGTTTGGTGACTTCATAAAAAGTCTGTTACATAGAAGAGAAGTTATTAATTTTGACATCTCCGAAAATTATTCGGAAATACTAATCTTTTTTGCGAAATGTTCAAAATGACTTTTTGAATATTTTGTTACACTTTTTTATATAACTTCTAAACTACAAAAACTCGCTACAATATGCTGTACACCATTCTCAAACAAATAAATAAACAATGGCTTACACATTACATATGAATGAGCAATTCCTCCAGCGCTCTCAAACAACTAGAAAAAACATAATAGTTTGCACTACACTACGCATGAATGAGTAATCCCTTCAGTAGTCACAAAAGACTGAGGTGAACTGCACGCATGCAACGCTCGACAAACACTTTTGAATTTTAGCGCGTATGATAGGCGCACTGTGGGAGACTTACAAAGGACTCTGTACGTACATACCATGTAGGTTTTTCTATAAAGTTCAACGTTTCAATACGAGCTATGAAATATTTACGGTTGGTAGTTAATTACATGGAAAAAGATGATCTTGGACAGTTCCATTGGTCCCATTTGAACTGTTCTTGACAATGGTCCAGTGCCAGCTGCATTCCAGAGGCCACTATCTTCATAATTCCCTGCTGTGAAAGAAATTAAAACAATTTAATGAACAAAATCGATTACATTCGCATGAATAGAAACTCGAAACTGAAAAAAAAAAAAAAAAACACCATATATTTATTTCTCTAGAAGTATTGGTACGTAAAAAATATTACTATAGTAAACTTTGTCATGAAAAGGATATATCGTAATTTAGTTTCTCATGTTACCAGTTATATTTATAACTATGTTACATAACCACATTTTCACATTATATTTTACAGTTTATTTCCTTTGTCTCGTTAGACAGGTACACACACGCACAGTAGATAGGGTGTTTGATTATGAAAATCACCTTGTATTGCATTGCAGCTGTAATATTATTGTATACTAGTTGCTGTGGTAATGCTATTTGTTGGTTTCTAGTTGTAGCTCAATGAATGAAGGAGATTTAACATTGCGTTATTTAAAACTCTATAGCACTTAAAGAACAAAAGGAAACTTATTATATTAATATAATACGATGTTTAAATGATTTATAGAGGAGGACATTATAAGCAAATTTTGTCAATGTTTTGATACTACCAATCTATCGAGATGAATTTTTTGTTTTGTCCTTTCTTTTATTTTTTACAACTCCTTTTAGTGTAATATACCGTAGTCAAATAATTTTGTTTATGTTAATTCATGTTACTTACAGATACAGTAATTACAAAATTTGTAATTATAATTCCAGGAAATCAGCATTATAGTTTTTCTTCTTGTTTACAATTACCACGTTTAGGCCCTGATGATCACTGATTTAGATTTAGATTTAATAATCATATTCTCTGTAGCACAACTTGCAAATTAATTATTGCCAATTATTTAACCGTCAACATATTTACTGAATGTTACTTAGGCAATAGAGTGCAAAGCAGCAGGGATTAATAAAATAATTAACACAGCATTTTAATACGAAAACCCTTAATTGTCGTCTTTAGTGTTACTTCCATCTAGCGTCAAAAGTTTCTATTAACACGAAAAAAAAAAAAATAAAGTGAAAAGTATTCTAAGGATAAAAAAATGACGAAAGCCTGTTATATTTTCACTGATGCATTTAAAACGAAACAAAATAAAATAGTTTAGTAACTCCACGAATATTTGAACTCCCAACTTCACGAACTGTTAATTATAGCTCTACAAACTACGCTAAGAGTTTTACTGCAATCAGAACGGCATTGTAACGAGCTATGGTCATACTCCACTTGAGAATCTATTATATAGTAGGCCAATGTAATGTTGTGTTACAATATTCACTGTTTAATCAATCTGAACGACGTCTGTTTTACATCTCGTATATGAATTATTTTCTCGGAAGATTTTAGTGATTAATAGTTGTGTTCCCCATTATAACTATTGGAAGAATATAGTCTACGCAATCTTTTGAACAAAGCCTGGCTGTCCCGATTGCTCACGGAAATCAGACGCCGGCCACTTTCATTTTGACAAAGTGTACATTAATGCCGTTTCTCCTTTAGGTTTTTAGATAGATTCAGGTAAGAGATCTTGATCCAATCCTTTCACTGTCCTAACCGAGCCATTTTGTTCACGATACTAAAGGGGAATCGTAAAGATTTGCGATTTGATTTTGTGATGCTCTCAATTCCGAAAATGTGTAATGCGTTTTGTCGTAGTAGCCGATTGGCTGTAACAATTTCTTTTTTGTGTCGTCGTTATATACATTTCCTTTTAAATGTCGTATAAAATTGTCGGACCGTTTCACATTTACACTTTAATAATCTAGTTTTGAATTTTCAGCCAATTACTTATTACGGAAAAATAAATTTAAATGTTGAGAATGAATCAATGATTTTAATTCCTGCTAAAAGAAATTAATAAATTTGCGGATATTTTTTACTATTTAGACGAGATTTTCAGAGGATACTAACTAGGCCGAAATACAGTACAAGATACGTAAAAGATCCTGACAATCACTAGATTGTGCACAAATATGCCTGGTTAAATGCCAAATCTCTCCACAGTGTATGTGAAGAGAAGACATGTCACTGTTGATAGTGATTCGTCCATCGAACGTTAAGGCTGGCGGCGCCCTTGGTGCTATTCGACAGGAGTAAGCTATGTGCCGATACCGGGTTTTCCCTTCTCCCTTCATCATCTTCACTCATTCCCTACACCACACTTACACATATACTCAGCCTGTACACGACATAATTCTCCACAGATACACATCATGCATAGCATGACCCGCCGAAGTGGTGTGCAACTTGAAAATGGTTCACAGTCCTGCCATCTATCCGCAATATCTGGAACCCGAATCACGCAAGTGAAGTGGATGGTCATTACACGCACGCACGCACACACACATACATATATATACAGGGTGTTTAAAAAAGGTATCCAATAATTTAGGAGGCGATAGTATGTATCAAAACAAGAAAATAATGTCTAACAAACATGGGTCCTACAACACATACTTTCCGAGATCTGAACACTTGTTCGTAGGAGGTGCTCAATGTGACGTCCATTTATGGCAATGCATTTTCTGCTCTATAATACAGCACACTATCAGATTATCATACCGTAGTTGACACTTCTGGCATGGAATACTGGTACATCGCAAGGAATACTAAAAACAAAAGTTTGGTTGCGGATCTGAGCGCAGAAATGGTGTTGTGAATTTTGGTAATCAGCATATGTGGGCTGATGAAAATCCCCATGCAGCTGAAGAAACAAGACATCAGCACCGATTCTCAATCAACATATGGACATGCGTTCTTGGCGATAGATTAATAGGGCCATACGTGCTACCACAGAGATTAACCGGGGCTCATTATCTGGACTTTCTTATTAACGTACTGCCTACCTTGCTGAAGAATGGGCGATGTCAGCAGAGACTAAAGATGTGGTTCATGCACGATTTCTCAGCAGTGTGCGTGAACACAACGCTGACATTTCAAGACCGCTGGATTGGTCGGGGAAGCCCCACACCTTACCCTGCTCATTCCTCTAACCTACATGTATCCCCTAGACTTTTGGTTATGGTAAATTTCAAAGAGTGCGTGATTCCTTACGCCGGAGGGCAGAGGACTGCATTACATGAATGGACATCACATTAAGCACCTCCTATGAACAAGTGTTCAGATCTCAGAAATATGTGTTGTAGAACCCATGTTTATTAGACTTTATTTTCTTGTTTTGATGCGTACTAGCACCTCCTAAAATATTGGATATTTTTTAAACACTCTGTGTGTATGTATGTATGTATGTATGTATGTATGTATGTATGTATGTATGTATGTATGTATGTAACTTGGCATGTAACTAACAACTGAATATAGTGAATAGATCTAAAAAAAAGTATGTTTTCATTTCTTGCTTCTTTAAGTGCCATTTGCCAATTATATGCCATATGTGGAATTTCTATCATTTCTGAAATGAAATTTCATCTGGTGAGAAAGTTATTTTACCCAGACGTATGTACTGTCTTAAAGCTTACATTTTTTTATGAATTGAGTTTTTAATAACATATTCAGTATTATGTTTATTTTGTTCTTACTTTTCTCTGTCTTCTTTCTAACAATTTAATTTTTGCAATAACAAATTGCATTTATTATATTATGTTCGCAAAATATAAAGAACTCACCTTTGTAATTTCGTGTTGTGGCAGGATACGGTTGCTGTTAGACGACCTGAAAATTCGTATTACATATTACAAATGTTAAAAAGAAATTTGCTTTTTTTTTTTATTTTGTTCCAGAAAGAGTTTGTGTTAAAATTACATATCCGTATTGGTGCAAAGATAATATTCTTATCACACGATTTCTTGGTAAGTACACAAATCTTTAATGTCTTAACGAAATGCTTGTCGCCCAGTTTTATTTACGAAACACGAATAATCTCAGTAAATTTACTGTCTGTGGGTTAGAATCAGAATCTAGTCAGTTTTATTGGCCTTCAATACATTGCAAGCGAAACCAAACTGTTATTTCTTGTTTACATAATTCTATCTACTAGGCCTAATGATGTAAGAATTTACCTTTTGTTAACGCTTAGGAAAGCTTTTAGACCTACAACTATAAATGATGATTTTTCGCAATAGTGAAGCGAAGTAATCTACTTCCTAAATGTATAACAACAATAGCTTTTAATGATTACTAACTCGCAACAAAGTGTGTTAACTTTCTTTAAGGATGTAACTTTTGCATGGCAACATTTTCCAAGATATTGAGAATAATCAAATGAAGGTGTGCATTGTTTACAAATTATGCTAGAAACAAATTGAATTCCCAGAACATCTCAGAGCTGCAGTGCAATATATTTGGGCTTCACACAAATTGTTGGAATGATTGGTTTGGTTTAGCCATTTCATCGGTGTCCATTACGTGATTCGCGACTCACTGTGTAGTCACTATTCAATCTGCAATGTAACTTCTCAACCCTTCTGCGACCCCGTAAAGCTCGGATATGCATAATCTGTTTACTATCACTAGAACACGAACGCAGTAACGGCAGTGAAGCACATAAAAAGTAATGTCTGTGTCAAAGCCTTTAACCTCTAAAAAGTAAGATTTAATTTAGAGTGGGAAGAAGAGTTATTCTACATCAAACGCCGGGCCTCAAGTCTTACAAGAATTTTTCTGTAATATTGGAGACAATATAAAATGCTTTGTAATGTAGCAAATATAGAAAGATTCGATTTTTCACCGGTTTTGTGGAAGCCACATTTGAAACTAAATATATCTGTGAGTTCTTTCCACGAATGAAAACTGTGAAATCAAAATGTAGGACCCATATAACGGACAGGCATCTTTGTGATCAGTTACGATTGGCAGTGTGCAATGTAACTCCTGATGTCAGTTCAGTATTACTTGAAAAAGTACGTGAAACTGAGGAGGACTAATTTCAGCAGAACTTTTTTGTTACAATTCAACTTACAAACGTAAAAGTATTGCATTATCTTTATATGAGGCGTTTAGTTGCAAAATCAGATAAATCATTAAAACACAGTTTTTCAGTATGAAGAAAAAACGTAATCTTCTATACGCCAAGAGGTAAAATGTTAATGCTTTGAGGATACGTTTGTTATGGAATATTGTAATGTTCCATGACGTATGACAGTGACATTATTGCATAATCAGTAGATAATAGGGAAAATGTATTTCATGTATGTGGTTTTCAAAATTATTGTTCTATGATCTATCTGGTTTTGCAAATGAATAAATGAACTTAATCTTGGTTTGAAAGCAACAATCCATTCTATTATACAGAGTGATTCACGAGGAAAGGTCAAACATTTAGGATGTGAAATCTGAAGTCATTCTGAGTCAAATAGTTCATATGAATATAGGTCTATTTTCGAACGCTTATGGAGATACGGCTCTTTGATTTCACAAAAACTTCTAAGATTCCATTTTACTAACTCCAATTTAGAGACAGATAACGGACAAATTTAAAGTTTATATTCATGTTTGCATACATACAGTATCTAATATTCTAGACGTCGGTGTCGATGTTTTCGCACATTTTCAAAGGTACCTCCTTCTGCTTCAATGCACTGTTACGCTCGGGCGTGAATCGCGCGTTAGAGTTGCACGTAACTGTTCTCTATGCCGCATCCAAAATACTGTCGATTAGCGCCTCTCTCGTTTCCCCCTTCCTTCGCTGTACCAAGTCTTTCATCCAACCTCATAGACAGTAAATACTCTTCGATATGGTACCCTTCTGTTCGGAAAGCGTCGTTCATATTCAGGGACGGCACGCAAGGAACTTCCATCACACAAACCATAAACATACACTATATCGGCGTATTCTGTAGTCGAAAATTTATAAAGCATCTTGAAAAACACAACTGAACATTTCCGATAACTGTACCTGTATAATTACTGTACTGTGGGTAGCTGACTGCACTGCTGTGAATTGATTATAGGTAGGCTATTTGTGTTATCTGCGGGTTCTGTGTCATTACATCAGACAAGGGCAGGCGATTGGACATTTGTAATGCCCCACTACCCGGTTTCTTCCTCTTATCTACATCGTTCACAATGCAGATTCCAATTTTACGTCATTCATTGCGACCTCGACCTTGTCTCAAGCCTCGTCTCACGTCAGCAGCGTATGGTAACGTCTGATTCACATTGGGGCGAGCCGTTTTACCAAAAAAAAAATGCATCTAGATCCGCCATCGTTCGAAAACGGACCTATGTTCATATGAACTTTTTTATTCAAAATGACCTAAGATATCGTATCCTAAAATTTTGACCTTTCCTCGTGAATCACCCTGTATATAATGTATTATTTTAAACCGACTCTTACATTATTACAATTTATTAATTTGTCATAATTGTTACATTTTCATCACAAAAGAAACTGAATTATTAAACAACCAGATCACCTATTTTACATGCATAGTCACACATATTTTCTTTCCATTCATAGAAGAAATTTGATTTTCATCCAGGCTTTCCAGTCTGTTAACAATACGTGCATGATAGGATAATGTTTGAAGTGATTTCCACTCATTGCCAAAATGTTTCGTCAGCAAAGCAGTTACATAATTTATTTTTAATTGTGACACTAATTGTACTCCTGGCAGCATTATGCTTGGTGATGCAGTATTGATTATATGTTTGTTCTTCTTACAAATGCCCTTCCATTGACTAGACTCCCTTCTTCTTGTTCGACTGAAAGAAAAACCTTTTACATGGAAAGTGCCACTGAGCTGGTGGCTGCACTATATTCGAAACAGTTTTTTTGCAGTCATATGTTTTATGATAAAGTTATGACGGTCCCAGAATTAGAGAACATATCTGTATACTCGTTAGGGCTAATGAAGACATCTTGCCGTTTTTCTTTTAGCTGTCTCTGCCCGGGAACTATACTGATGCGCAGTGAAAGTAAGCGCTAACCATTGATGTATCTGGTCTTGGAAATAAACTCACATGACTTATCTGGATTAGCAACCAGTACTATTCTTTCATCATACAAATCCATGTGATGTATCTGGTTTTGGAGCATTGTAGTACTATAGGAGTTGTAGAATCATATGAAGATGTGAAACAAGACATTAACTCATTTTCGAAAAAAAAAAGTGATGTCTGATTTTGGAGCTACACGCCTCATATCGGAATAACGATGATTGTATATAAATGTAAATTTATATTAAACCTTAATGATTCATACTTATAACATATTATGTTTAATTATTTGCCATAAACTTCCCAATGATGTTTAGCGTATAAAAATCCACCACTTCTCTAGTTACCGTACCCACTGCTGCCCCCCTTTCAACTCTTCATGTACCCAAGTAGCGCTACTCATGTGAGTCTGCATTATCACAACATTTTTGACCACCCATAGCCTAATTAATATTTAGAAACAACTGGTGGAGTGAAAATCAATTTGTTTGCTGCTATTATTTAATTAGCTATTGTAATTATTTTCTTCGTAATTATTTACTTCAACGGCCCTGTGAATTTACTATTGATATTAGTGGTAGCACCTCATCGTGAAGACAGTGTTGCACTGTGTTTACCATCTGCCGGCGTTATTTCCATAAATATTGCGAGTTAATGGTTAGGTTAGTTGAGGGGATAGCTAAATAAAAGTAGATAGAGGAATATGACAAGGTTGGAGTGGATTATATGAGGGGGATAGGGAAGTAACAGAATACCAAGGACTAGGCAAGGTAAGAATGGGATAGATAAATAACCTGAGGTCGAGGAATGTGACAAGGTTAGAGTGGTTTAGTTGAGGAGATAACTAAGTGGTACGAGACCGAGGGCTGGTAGATTAGTCACAGATGTCACTACTGTGTCCCCACATCTTGCCACAGTTGGTTCCACTAAAGTAAACAAATACAATTCGATTAAATATTGCGAAATTCTTGTACATTCATTTATGCACGATTCCATAATTTTCAATTGCACCGCACGGATATTTAGATGTTGAAATTATAGGTTATGCTTACTGTAAAAGTTGCCCCTTTCTGTCTAAATTTAGTGATATCCAATGCCTTGTCATTCATATGAAAATTATAGGATGTTCACTATAGGATTCCTAAATTCGCAATCATACATTATAATTATGCATAATGTCATGTATGATACCCCGGACATTCAATTTGTGTGTATTTTAATACTAAAATTGAGTACTGAATTATTGTATTTATCTACTACTTAAGAGATGAAGTAGCTAACACAATTGTAGGTATACTAATTTCATAGGAGTGGTATGGTAAAGGTTTTGTCTAAAATTAAGGAAGGTAGATGTGCTAAATTGAAATCTCAATATAAATTCTTTTTTATTAAACCTCAAAATAGCTTCCATTCTAAACTTGAAATGTTGACGCGAACAGATTATGTTAACATGTAAAATTCTCTTCACATTAAAATAACACAGTTTTGTAATTATTTCTGCAACATATTATGCAATAAGAAGTAAACGGAACTTATAACACATTACACTAAATAAAGCTTAGCAATGATAAGCAATAAAGTTATAATATTTCACTGAGCTCCATACACTGAAATAGAAAACCCGAAGGTCTAGATCGAAAACGCATTGACTGTGCCGTATTTCGCATTTTCGTGAAAAGTTCGTTATCGGTTGTAATAACTGTAAATAGCTAAAATACAATATTTTGAATAATAGTATGGGACAAGGAGTCGTTTGTAATACTATAAATTATAAGAAAGATAGGTTAGAGTTATCCTTCCGAAAGATCCAGGAAGGTGAGTTTATAGAATATAATATATATTTTATGAAAATAATATATAAACCTTATGTATTTCATATTTAAATAGTAGAAGGAAGGTGTTAATTTTTTTCAAAAGAACACGATATCGAAAGTACAATACATTTTATGGTCTGCTAGGGAAAGAGTCTGTGATGAGGCGATAGTAGCGATCCTGGTTGTGAGCAACTACAGTATCTATGGATGCATATTTCAACTGTCTATGTTTGCATATTTAGTAAGTATTAAGCTTCGTGACTGTATATACTAGACTGTGGACAAAGTTTCAATCGCTTCAGCCATCAGAGAAAGTATGCGACCGCTCACGTCGAACCAACTACAACAAATGACAACGATATTAGCCATTCAAAATGAATGAAAATCCTGACGACGCCTGGTATGAAAACCTAGAACTAACATAAGTAAATCTTGATAACAAAAAAAATCACTAAAATTTAACTATAAAAAAGTTGGTAGTTACTAAATACATCCAGAAGTCGGTCTCCTAGGAATTTACCATTCATTTTTCGAAATTATCTATTACGTAGATTACGTAACTCACTGTGGCCTACCTAATCACAAAGTACCGACGACTTGGCTCCTTTTTAGAAACAAACCAAACTACAGTGGTATAATTAAATGATTTTAATGGGCTAATTCTCGACATGACGAATTATAGGTAGGGCATATTGAGCTAAATATGTAGTGCTCGGAAAAAGTGGCACAAGTCAAAAATGTTAATTTTACAGGAGAATGAAAAAAACTGTCTTCACATTGGTTTATGTAGATTTGATTTTCTTCTGTATGAATTATTCCAATGGGAGAAATACTTATGTCTCTTTTTCCAAGCGAGCAGATGTTCCGTAAGTTGTCAATAAATTAATAAAAAACTTTTGTGGAAACTGATTTGTGCCACTTTTCCCAAGCATTACAGAAATAATCTAGTATATAGTATATACCATTAACTTCTTTCTCTAAAGTTACTTTTTATTTACTTTATAGTGAACTTTTGAATCTTTCAAATGTATGTCGATAGTTTTTAAACATGGTAGGCCAATAAGGTGAAAAATATATCGAGAAGCAAAGACCATATTCACTTAAAATACTACCTACGTAAAATTA
The DNA here is from genome assembly GCF_040183065.1 of Periplaneta americana. NCBI lineage: Eukaryota > Metazoa > Arthropoda > Insecta > Blattodea > Blattidae > Periplaneta > Periplaneta americana. Next base: position 95,494,657 of record NC_091132.1, read on the forward strand.
TAATCTTACGTATTACTGTATCAATAGTGTAAACTTACCAGATGTCTCCCAATGTTAGCCGTATACACAGGCCTAAATAGAGAACTGCCAGAAAGAGAAACATTGTTGTACTTCTTTCTTAATCAGATGTGGACAAATTATTTTCCAAGTAAATATCCTACCGTGTTAACAAAAGATCAACGTCTTTAAATTATGTTGAGTTCATCTAATGTAATTGAATATACTGTACTGTATGTAATTCTCTTCACACAAATTAATATCAAATCCAAGTTAATTCAATAAAATTAAAATACTAATGATGATTTAACTCTGCCGTAAAAAATGTCTACACAACTTTTAAGAATTACATACTGTATTTTAAAAGTACATTAATTATTATTGTAACTGTCGAATAAAAATGGCATTCATGTAATGCACACACGTTCAATAATCACTACGCGCTCATTGTATAGGTAGAACTGCCGATCTACACATGATTTAGGTTTCCAAAGTGGCTGTTGGAGGGGGAACATCCCTTTAACCGGCTTTCTGTTGTTTAATTCTTGGCATTCATTGGTTCGGCTCTTTTGAACGTTCTGCTTGCTAACAGTTGAGTTTAATGGCGGTAAATGAAAGGAAACGTGTAAATAAACGGATTTCCTCTAAATTAGTTTGTAATTTCACTGCAACACTGTGAATAATTTTGTTTAGAATTTACTTTGATGAAACATAGAGTATATTCAGGGAGCTCAACCTGAAAAATATGAGACTATAAGAACTTATCAAGTAGACTAAAATATTAAAAATTGGGGTAATAGTTTCTTTTACTTTACAAAACAGCAATATAGTAAATTCATTATTTTACATTCGCGTGATTCTAGGTCTTACAACGATTACTTCATAATATAATACCGGTAAATTAAATTATTACACCTACATTAAATGAACATTCTAGACAGACAGTAGGCCTACTTATTGATATTACGATAGTTTTTAATGCAAGTTTATTAGTTTAAAAAAATTAATTCATTTTATACACGATCTAGCGTCTCTCACAGTATTTGAAAGTTCTGGGGAGATGTTCATCATTTTCCTCCAGTTGTATTGGAAAGTTTACTCGGCGATGAGATGTCTGATGCATGTACAGTACAGTCTGGGGGATGGTACTTGAACAGAAGATATTGATGTCAATTTTGAGTGACTAATTCTGATTCTCAGATCAGAACTTGATCTAGTTAAGATCGAATTAAGAAGACTCCGTCTACTGCAGGCCTACACAAACAGCGCTCAACGAGCGCGCGCGCTCTCCTTCGGAGCGGGAGAGCGAAGTTTACCGCCCGCCGAAACGGAAAGGAAGATACGTCAGAATGACATAGACTTGCTATAGGTAGAGGAGAGGGAAACGACCACTCAGTTATCTAGTGGAGTGCAGTGTGTAGGCCTGTCCTCAGTAACTGTTTCACGTTGCTTACCTACTGCTACAGTACAGTATGGAGGAATCTAAAAGACGGAACATAACATTTAACGATTTACAGCTCGAACTTATTGATCTTCAACGTGACCTAAGGGCTAAAGATCGTTTGAATAATGCTACTAGCCTGGTTGAGTTTTACAAGACTAAACATTAACTATAATATCCACGACTACACAGGCTGGCTGTGAAAATGATTGCTATGTTTGGCTCAACATTTATATTTGTGAGCAACTGTTTTCTATAATCAACTTTAATAAAGGCAGATATCGAACATCTGTAACTATGTTTCATTACGATCAGTAGGCTACCGTTCCTTTCAACTGCCAACAGCATAAAATCTCGTTTTGATGTACTGATAAATAAAAATATAACAAAATGATATTGTACATTTAAGTATCTGTAGAATTTCTAGTACTTCTGTAAAATAAATATTTCTTTATTAATTAATAATAGTCCAAGATAGTTTTGCAAACACTGAACGAGAATTCATTTCATAAACACTCGTAATAGTACTGTTGTGTATATTTTGTACGAGATCTATCCCTTCTCCAGTCCATCCTTATACAGAGCGCAGCTAATATCTGCATTCCGCTCATGAGCTGTGAGCCGGCTCGGAGAGCGCAAACCTTGTGCAGGCCTGGTCTACTGTTTGGATGTAAACACCAAGGTATCACTCCATTTTTTCAGTTGACATCTTTTGTTGTATTATCTAAACGTATTAGGAATTATCGTAATAATAATAATAATAATAGTAATAATAATGACAATTTACTTCGACTATTACGAACAACAATGAACTATTAATCTTAACTAATATTTACAAAGCACTATTTACAAATCAGAACTATCAGTTCTCAGTTCACAGTTCTTCTAGCTCAGTCACTCGAGTTCACAGTATCTCGAACCACAGACCTTCAGAGACAGTCCACTGTACTCGAACTCAGGTCCCTCCAACTGCGGTCCACTGTACTCGAACTCAGGTCCCTCCAACTGCGGTCCACTGCACTCGAACTCAGGCCTTCGGCTGCTGACACAGTTGCGGACGCACACTCGAGTCGAACTCCGGTACACAATATTGGCTTGCTCTGTTCGCTGGCTTACTGACTGAACTAATCATGAATGACACACACACTCCTTCGCGTCCGTAATTTATAACCACAGCAACGTAACCGAGAGACTTCGAATTCGCGATTTTTCCACTTCGACGGGCTTCTGGAAGAGTCGGGAAGGTCCGTTCCCCCTTCACTCCGTAAGCAGCTGCGCGCGCGATCTCCCTCGCCGCGTAGGCCCTTTCCCCTCTCTCCGCCGCGTGCCGTCCATCAGTGCTCCGTAAAGCCCGCGCGATCTGCTCTCTTGCGGGACGCTGGTCGTGAGTTCGAATCTCACGTCGCTGTCACAGTGTCTCGTAGAGCAATGCTAGAGTGTTCGCTTAAAGATTCGAAGGTTGTGAGTTTGAGCCTTGTTCAAGTTATCATTTTATTTTATTATCGTCCGTTAGCGATATAAATAATATTCAAGTTAGAATTTGTATTCTGTTATCGTTATTAAGAGATATAAATAATAGGTCTATTCAAGTTATTTATATTCTGTTATCGTTCTTCAGCGATATAAATAATAGGAATTTAAGGGGACCGATTGGTAAAATAAAATAATGCTACTTTTAATTGAGTCATTTGAATTTTTTATCATGTATTAAGTGTGTCCCACAAAGCTTCGAGTTTATAAGTGAATCGGTTTCTGTGTTATGATTTATTAAAATAATTGTTTAAAATTTTCTAAAAAAAAATGCTCCTTACGATGCAGTTTTCTTTATTTTCCCACGAAATTTCAGATTCAGAATCTTTCTTAAGTAACTAAGTAAACTTGCTGAGAAATAATTATCAAAAAGGAAGGCTGCTTGGTATATATATTTAACAGTTATTTTTTTATTAAATCATACACTCTTACGCCTTTACCAGCTCAGCGGAGTTACGAAGTTTATAATTACATATTATTGCTTTTTATAATTTGTTTATTTTCTTGTTCTTGGAGTGCATATTTGGTTATCTCCCGGCTATATATTTTTGTCGTACTGGTTCACTGACATTGCTAATACTTTTCATTCGGTAGATATATTATCAAAGCTCACACAACTTAACAGTTTTAGTAAACTTCCTAGCTCTAGTAATAACAATATACTTAATAGAGTAGGAGTGGAAAATTATTTTTCTTCTTACAGTAGGGTTGAAATGTCACGTCCGGTTACAACAATTACTATTTAATATACCAACTTCCTACCTCTGGTGACAACAATATACTTACTAGAGTAGGAGTGAAAAATTATTTTTCTTCTTACAGTAGGGTTGAAATGTCACGTCCGGTTACAACAATTACCATTTAATATACCAACTTCCTACCTCTGGTGATAACAATATACTTACTAGAGTAGGAGTGGAAAATTATTGTTCTTCTTACAGTAGGGTTGAAATGTCACGTCCGGTTACAACAATTACTATTTAATATACCAACTTCCTACCTCTGGTAATAACAATATACTTACTAGAGTAGAAGTGGAAAATTATTTTTCTTCTTACAGTACAGTTGAAATGTCACGTCCGGTTACAACAATTACCATTTAATATACCAACTTCCTACCTCTGGTAATAACAATATACTTAATAGAGTAGGAGTGGAAAATTATTTTTCTTCTTACAGTACAGTTGAAATGTCACGTCCGGTTACAATTACCATTTAATATACCAACTTCCTACCTCTGGTGATAACAATATACTTACTAGAGTGGGAGTGGAAAATTATTTTTCTTCTTACAGTAGAGTTGAAATGTCACGTCCGGTTACAACAATTACCATTTAATATACCAACTTCCTACCTCTGGTGACAACAATATACTTACTAGAGTAGGAGTGGAAAATTATTTTTCTTCTTACAGTAGGGTTGAAATGTCACATATTACATTTAATATATCATCATTTAGAGTATTGAGTCTTTGGTTTGAAATTTGCGCGTTCTTGCTCATCTATAAGTGGGGCACACAGTAACGCAGCGGCAACTTTTCCATTTCTAACGTAACAACAGAAAATAATCGTGGAATAAGGAAATTTTAAATCAGTGTGTGAGTGTTTTTGGCCTGCAAAATTATTCACATGACATGGAACATCAGGTTAAATACCTTGGACACATTTTTATCTAATCTTAACAAACGCACCATGGATCAGAATGCAAATCTACTAGCTGGAAAAAATACTTTCTCTGCATTCAAACTTTGTATAAAACATACATTTGACATATATTTTTTGCGAACATACTCTGATTACGTTTGCACAAGAAAATCTACCGCTTTATTTTGGGTGCATTTACACAAAATTAACAACTTCTCTTCTAACAGATTTTTATGAAACAATGTACGGGAGTTACAGGTAGCAAATATTTTTTTGTGTACAAGTTATTTTTACAGTTCTATGAGAGAAACTATACCTTTAGAGGGGGTGCTTTTTAAACAAAATTAATAACAGATTTTTATGAAACTATATACAGAATATACAGGCATCATATATTCTTTGTCTACAAAGTATGATTATGTTTCTAAGAGGAACTGCCCCTTTACAGTAGTGAATTTAGGTAAAAATAGTAACTTCTCTTTAATATAATATAATATATTTTTATGAAACTTTGTTCAATAATTACAGGTGGCATACAGATGTAATCAGAGTTTGTACACGGAAAACATACAGTATGCTACCTATAACTCCTGAACAAAGTTTAATAAAAATCTGTTATGTGAGAGAGAATCTTTTAATTTTGTATAAATGCAACCACCATGAAGGGATAGTTCCTCTTATGGAGCCGTAAATATAGTTGTACAAAAAAATATACGCTACCTGTAACTTCAATAGGCCTACAATATTTCATAACGATCCGTTATGTAGGAGTTAAGTTATTACTTTTATGTAAAACCACTTCTATAAAAGAGTATTTCTTTTTACACAAACAGAATCAATGTTTCTACACAAAAATATAACCTATGCTATCGTAATTCCTGTATAAAATTTTATAAAATCTGTTTTATAGGGTAGAAGTTACTAATTTTGTCTAAATGTACCCCCGATTAAGGGATAGTTTCTCTTATATAAACCTAAACAGAGTTTGTACACAAAAATATATGCTACCCATAACTCCTGCACAAAGTTTCACAACGCTTTATTAGGCCCTGTATAGTTGTTATTTAGTCAACTGTCCGAAGACAGATCTGGACCTCACGTGTGGTGCAAATAAGGAACCACTCATGAAGCAACTAAGCCAGGAGAGAATGGGGTGTGGTGGCCAGTTCCTTTCCCTCTCCATTGTATACACCGCCGACTAGCAACATATTAGGCATAAATCAGACTTCAAATATATAGAAATCAGCCACAACCTCAATCCGAGGTAAGTAGTTGTTATATAAGAGTGAAATTATTTTTGTATAAATTCACCCCTATAAAGAAGTAGTTCCTCTTACAAAAACTTAATAAGAGTTTCTACATATAAAATATATGCTACGTATAACTCTTACACGTAGTTTCACCAAAATCCGTTAGAATGAAGAGAAGTGATTAATTTTGTCTAAAATCACTTCGTATAAACGGATAGTTCCCTTTACACGAACGTAATCAGAATTTGTACACAAAAAATATATGCTACCTATAAGGTCTGTACAAAGTTTTGTAACAATCCATTAGAATCCAGAGAAGTTATTAAATATGTCCAGCCAAATTTGCATTTTTGCACACTGTGAGCTGTTTCAAAATATGATGATATGCCATGTACACTTTGTCTTTGAAAAACCCTGAAAGATCTAAATCACAACAGTTTGAGTCCGGTGATATAAGTAGGCCTATTAATAGATTTTTGCTGTTAATCAATTAGTAATCGGCGACATCTACTTTATACAGCTGTTATGAGTTTACGTTACGTGTCTGTCACTATCTTGCCAGTATTCCATGCCAGGGGTGTCAACTACGGTTGTATTGTAGGGCAGAGAAATCCATTGCCATGAATGGACGTCACATTGAGCACCTCCTGTGAACAAGTGTTCAGATCTCAGAAAGTATGTGTTATAGGACCTATGTTTATTAGATATTTTTTTCTTGTTTTCATGCATACTATCACTTCCTAAAATATTGGATACTTTTTTAACACCCTGTATAGTAGGTGTATGTCTGGTGATATGACTTATTGATTATCGTGTGCAATATTCAAAGGCATCGCGATCCATGATTCGTTTCCTGATGTAGGTGCAGATTTATCTCCATTCCAAAAGACTTCTACTTGTCCTGTGACGTTTCAACGATGACTCTGCATCTTGTTGATTCTATGATCAAGTAGGTAGGCCTACGCTATCTGAGAGAATCTAGTGTTGGTCCAAAGAAGAAGTCTAATCATCTGCAGTCTATCCAAAATAAGAGCCGGTCTTGATGTAAATCTTGACCTAAATACTCAGAGCGGAAGGGAAGGAATTCTTTACTTTTCATGTTTTTTTGAATATATAAATTATTTCACAAATTATAGCAAAGATATGGCGTACCCTTAATATTTCTTAAAACAGTACACGACAATGCCTCACATAATATGAAATTGTCCATAAGCGTGATCTGTATTATTGACAAAAGTAAGTTTTTTAAGGCAGCGCATAAAAAAGGTGGCGAATAATATTCCATTTGTCGAATAGATTCGTAAATTTAAAAATGTATAACAGCATTCCAGGTAAACTGGGAAATGCAATGAAAAAGTTTTTTTTTTTTTTCAGAAATATTTATTTGTTATAGATATGGCTCTAAATTTAGACATTCTAATGTTTTATTTTCAAAATGAAAATATTATACAAGTTTTATGGGCATTGAATGTAAGTGGTCTTGGCTGGGTAGTAGCTACTGTTTTGTTTCCCTAAAGTTTGCAGCACTTACTGATAGAGAGATGAGCTGTTGATGTGTATTTTTCAAAGAACTATTGTTGATGAAATTGTTTGAGAGTCTGCACTGTTAATTTCAGAGCTCCAGGATCAAGGAACTTTTTACTCTGTACTACCTAGATATATTATTTCTGCCACTTATTTTCAGTTAATAACAATTAATCTTACACAAGTCTGCTTCACTAGGAGCTATACCTCAAAGCCAGGTTTGCATAATATATACGTCACTGAGGTACGTTAACAGAAAACCACAATTTAAGTCACACGTAGTTTATGTGCACTCAAAGTTGGGTTTCTGGCGTTTTGTCAGCCCACTTGAGGTGTGTGTATATAAAGGGAAAAACTGAAATAGTGTCGGGAGTAGTTCCTGGGTAGCTCAGTCGACAGAGCGTTGATGCGCTAAGCCAAAGGTCCCGGGATTGATACCCGCCCCTGGAACAATTTTTCCCTTGAAATTATTCAATTAATGTTACAGTTCAAGCGAATATTTTGACTTATAAATGTCACAGTTGTTTTGAAACTGGGAAAATTAAGGACATGAACTCATCTGTAACATCCGTGACATGGAAGAAACAGCTATAAAATATTACCGATTATGTTTTTGTGAAGCATTTGGATGTCATGAGATTTGTATAGCTTTCACATGGACACTATGAGAATGAATCTCTTTTTTGCTTGAGGTAGACACCCGAGTTTTACACTTTTTGTTAATAAGGTGGGAAGTGATTTCGCAAATCTTGTAACATCCGTGACGGAACCTTTTCTTTATTTTCTGCAATAATAATAAATTTTATTCAACAACTTTTTTCTATAAAACGATAGGGCCTACTAATCTTCTAAATTGAATCTAGTAATAGAAATTACCAAAGATCATTTTATACCGGTATATATTATTTTAATGTACCGAAATATATCTGCATGGAAATATCATATGTACTTCGGTACATTAAAATAATATATACCGGTATATGATATGCGTAAATCACTTCGTGATTTAAGACGGCGCTTAATCCGTCGGATCCCGGCCAACTAGTCACTCATAACGAGTGCACCTCAGCACATGTGTGGACTTTAGTCCTACGTTCATAGACATCTATGACGTAGTGCAGAGGGCGGCCACTAGTGGTAACCCAAGAGTTGGAACTTAAACTGAGACGATTCTGTCCGACGCCGGGGTGGGTATCCGGTGTGGCTTAGTGGATAAAGCATCAGCACGTAGAGCTGAAAATCCGGGTTCAAATCCCGGCGCCGGACAGAATTTTTCTCCGTTCCATTACTCTTTCAAAGATCATTTTATTTTCAATATATAGATGTTGAAAATAGTAAAAATGTAACATCCGTGTCAACTGGAATGGCTGATAAATAATAGTTGAGATATTTTATTTAATAGATGTTGTCAATTGTTTATTTGTAGTATTCCATATCGCAAACTGAGGCGTATAAACGCGAAAAATAAGTTTTTGAAAAAAAAAAAATAAGCTGTAACATAACAATAGGTTGGAGTAGGGTAAAACACGTATGCGGAATAATAGTTCTACATATTTTTCTTGAGAGTGGATCTTACATTGTATGGACTATTGATGATTTTGTAGTCTCTAGATAAGTTTGAGTTAGGTATGTAAGTGGTTTAATTGAAAAGTTTGACATAAATTAGAAGTTTCATTAGTATTTGGAGTTAGTAGTCCTTTCTCTCATGACTGGAAATATATTTTATTTAAATATGTAATGGTTGACAGGATATTCTGGTATCAAGAACTCATATATTTTATTTTGGATTTATTTATTTAAAATAAATCACAGTTACATTTGCATACATTATAATTCAACAACTCGTACTTACACGAAATATATCGTATATAATTTAACAAAATTCATACGTCTATTCCATAAATCTGCATTCATGTATTTTTCAATTTCGTATGCTTTTTGTGGCCATTTGTTGTAACAATTGAACAGTAGTTCACTATGAAATAGGCGTCAGCTCTCAGCACTCATCCATCATAACATAAGAACGTTAAATTACATCTACGTATACTCTACATATTAATGAAAATTTAACTAAATATATACATAAAAAGAATGAATAACGACTATTAAACAATAAATAAATTAGCAACTTCTAGAAGTCTTTTGAAAGAGCAACCATTTTGTCAACAATAAACAACAGCCATTTTGTTGCGGGGCTATTATTACACAATACAGACCATTTGATGTTTGATTCCTTCACTCCTAGGTGATGTTTAATAATCATCCTCTACAATCTTTGGAATATTAATTTTAAAATATCAGATAAACACGTTATTTAAATTGCTTTTGATACAAGAAATATTTGTTCTTGTTTGCCTGGAATAGGCCAAGTCTATCTCTACCCAGCCACTTAAAAGACTTTAGAACAAACTAAGTCCATATTTTGATTTTTACTATGATTTACAATTTATGTTACATGTTACATTTTGTCTAAATTTATTTACAATTTGAAGGGTAAGTTCTATAAATGAAAAAAAAAAAAAGAATTATAACAACATGATTACATGATATGACAGAATGTGTCGATTTCGGTAAACTGTTATGAATTTTTAATTTCTTTTATATTTACATCATTACTGTTATTATTTAAGTTGAAATCATATAATGTGAAATATACCATACTTTTCAATATTTTCCCAAGTATTTTAATATTATTGTTATTTTGTTTCTTTTGAAGTGTACCTTTTTTATCACAATTATATGAATGTACAGAACTAAATAAATAGGTACTCTTAACTTCCGAATATTGTTATCTGAATATGTAGCTACTGAAATTATTCTAACAATGTTCACATATTTAATTTTGAACACTGACAGAAAATAATTCCTGTTTAATGCAATGACATTTTTTAAATTTTTATATTGTTGTAAAACTATTAATTTCATAATTATTATATATTAAATGAATCATAACAGTGGACTTATATTGTATTGAATCTTTCTAAACATTAACCACATTGAAGAATAATCTTTAAGAAAAATCTACAGATTTCACCGCACGAAATCGTAGATCATGTATTTAAAACAGAAAATCTTAATTTGAAACCGATTTGTTAATAAAATTGTCCTATGATTTGAAAATTAAGCTTTTCTACACTCTTAATTTCCTCAAATTTGAAATCTTAATACTTTTTAGGGAAATATTAGTAATAATTGAAAAACCTAATACAATTCTTAACTCATATTTTTAACTCTATTTCGAATAAGATTATGTAAAATTTATTTAATCGGGTTTAGATCTTAAATCTTAATGTAACCTTGTGAATTGGAATTGAAATAGATCATCATAACACGTAATTCGAAGATCTATGAGGATTCATTTATTCTATATTTTTAACTTGTTAATTATATGTCTTGACTTAAAAATATGTATAAAAACTAGAATAAAGTTTTGGTCTAAACAGAGGAAGGAATAAAATTGTGTTGTTATAATTAGAAACAGTTTCGATATTTTCTTATAGAGAGACATTGTTGCACTTCCAAATTAAAGCATTTTAACCTGTTATTATTTTGTATTCATTTATATAATAGTGATTTTTTATATAACATTTATAAATTCAACTAAAGAACCTAGTATATTGAAAACAGAATTGAACCAGTTTCTTCTTCTTTTTAAATTTGTGGTTCACGTTTACTATACTTTGAATATTGGTTATGTGATAATCATAACTTCAGTTTAACGAAGAACCGTCTAATATATCTTACAATTAAAAGGGGATTAAAATATTAAAGAACGCAAGAGAATTGTAGGGCTTCGTGAGCCAATATATTTCATCAAATTTGTATGTCAATATTCTTGTTAGTTCGAATTTTAAATTTATTGAAAAATTCATTTTCCAAATAAATGTTATTGTAACTTGTATTGAATCAACAAAACTAAATATAAAATAAAACAGAAGTTCATAGAGAAATTGATAACAAAAGGCCGTACTTCACAAAATTCGAGCAGTTATAAGAATGAAGTCGAAAACATAGGTATATATGCTATATTGTTATATGTGATACTTAGATTGAAATTTAATTAAAAACAAACATCTTAAAAATAATTTTTAAAATCTCTTTGTTGAGTTATCCTCTACAGTTCTGTATCATTGGAAAAAATCGGAATAATTTCTAATTATAACTCCTTAAAATGTCTGTACAATATAAAGGTACCAGGACACGAAATCTAAAATCGTATCACAAGTTTGACAAGATCAATCGCTCTTGTTATATATTTCGGCTGCTTTTCTATCCTCTTCTGCCATATCTTTATCACCCCAACCCCATACCATATTTGCGTGGTCGTGGTCGTGGTCATGGTGGTCTGTAGAATCTGAGCTGGATCCGTCGCCCGTCCTGGCCGATCGTTTCCTGATCATTTCTTCGGAAACTGTTTTAAGATCGTAGGCCCAACCGAAGAGTGAGAAGAAGTCGATGACACCTGTGGTTAGGTTGGCAGCATACCTTCCGAGTTCAGCCGCTTTGTAGTCCCAAGGGAATGTGTGGTGATAGTTGTGCCAGCCTTCGCCAATGCCAAAGATTCCTACGAAGGTGTTCTCCACAGCTGTAATGTTTCTGAGGACAGATGAGAACAGGACTTGAGAACTCAACAATTTTAGAGTTATCCATGTATTGATGTGTTAATCAGTGCCGTTAACCATAGATATTATTATTGCATTATTGTGCTCATGTTGTTGTCTAGATACGAGATAAATATTGTTTTCCTATTCCTATTATCTTTCATAAATATTCTAAAAAGTTGAAAGTTTTATGATTCCATTTTTATACAGAGTGGATCTTTTCCCTACACGCGGGGAATTCACTCCCCCGTCTATCGGATGAAATCGCTGGCGGGCGAAGAACAGCTGTTTTACACGTGTTATTCATAGACTGATTCTCATCACATGAAGAATTATGAGGCAGTCTGCCAGGTAAATAACTGTTTTGCACGTGTCATTTGTATTGACTATTACACTTTTACTACGTCATACTACTTTTGACCAACGACGTGTTTCAACAATCATGGCTGCTTATCCTACAATTTTGTCACCTCCCTAGTATTTGCTTGTTTGTTTTATCACCTCCCTAGCATTTATTTGTTTGCCAACATTGTACTTTCAATAATTGTGCCTTTTAAAATGACAAATTTATTTCATCATCCTTAATTAAAGCTTTTCTACCATTTATCTTATTATTTAGGTTATGTTATAGCTTTTGGTGTATGAAATTGTGGATAGTCATACTCTTCAAAATATGCATTGTGCAATACTATTGTTGTCGCGAAAACAATGCGCAACAATATATTTTTTTCCAAATTTTCTACTGAAAAGGATTTTTTGTATCACCAAAAATGTTCTTAAATATTGAAAATGTTCTTTCAACCTCACAAGACGTGAGTAGAGCATATTTTAAACAAGGAACCTGACGTGGCTTCAGTTCCTGTACCTCTCCACGTAGTATAGCGTCATTTTCTTTATTGTATCTCATTCAGGGTTCCATCTTAAGACATGTTACATCTTCCCTGTAGCAGCAGCACCAACCTTTCGTGACATATTTCCTTTGTGTAAATTGGACAGGGACTTGCATTTTTGTCTTTTCCGAAATAAATTTCTTCAGCGTTTTATTATCAGCTTAGTGAAAGGAATATTTGATAAAATAGTTGCAGTACACAATTCCCATTGAATTTTTTTTCTAAGTCATCATCTGATGGAAGTTAAAAAATCTGCTTTGATTTTTTCTATTTTTGCAGCTTCATCTTAGTGGATTGCTGTATTTTTACATTCTTAATATTTTTTAAGTCACGGACCCTTTCAAAATCTGGTGAAAGCTATTGAGTCCTCCCTAGAAAAAGTAAAAAAAAAGTAAGAAACAATTTTATTATTTTAGATACGTTTCTGCTTTTTACTTTGAAATAATATAGTGATTAAACATGTTAATTTTTATGTGACTTTCACGGACTCTCTGAAGCCCATCCAAGAACTTCCAAAGGGTTCATGGACCCCAGGTTAAGAAACCCTACATTAGGAGATTAGCAACTGAGTGGCCGCCACTGAACTCCTCTTGCTTCATGTTAAAAGTAATGCCTGTTCGGTATTTTCCCACTCAGCCCAGGGCACGCCCGCCAGACCACCTATTCTCTAGAAGTCTAGAGTATCTTCATTCTTTACTCAATCCAAAAGTGTATATCATATTGTTCTTCTGAAAAATTTAATAAAATATAATAGTACGTAACATACAAACAACCCCCACCACAACCGAAATAGTATACCCTCACCACAGACGACACGAAACTCCGAAACTAGAAGTAGGATGAGCTGATGCAGCAGTAATTCACTAGACGAAACCAGCGTTGAAACAGTGCCGTCCATTGTACAAGGTATATTACTTTTCACTTATTTTTTTAATAATTTTAAAGTTTTATATTTCAACAAAAGTGTTAAAATGAACGTAAAAGGGAAACAATTTAAACTGTTTTTAATCTTTGTTTGTCCCTTTATTCCTTTATTTGAGTCCAAATTTCACTGCCACACAGATGTATAGGAAGGACTAAAGTATTACTATATGTATATTTCGACTCTAGAGGATTTCTGTATTAAATTAGGTTCTAGAGCATTGAGTTTAAAGGTTTAATATATAAATTTATCTGAACTTCGCTATTCAGAAGGCAGAGCGGGAAGTGACACAAGAAGCGTGGATGTTGTTAAAAATATTTTCAAAACTGCTCTAATGTAACAGCAGAAAGAACTACATTATCGTAATAGACTACAAAAAGAGGACGTAATATTGTATTTTATTGTTATAGCTAAGCGTTACAAGGGAATCGATCAACTACAATAACGGGCGAGAGGTGTTGTGAAGGTAGAATGAATAATTTATTCCGAATAAACATTGCTGTATAGCCTAAGCAGTTACTCGCGTCTTCACAGCTCGATTGTTTATTTACCCACTACATCGTTTTAAATTATTGATTTTACATTCGTCAGCCTTTCGTATCTTCCTACCGATTTGTCAGTTAAATTTGAATAACCTTGCCAAAGGAAGTAGAAGAGGATATGAGTAGCCTTTCTTAATTTATTTCCAAAGACGATATCCATTTTAATGTGTCTAAACTCAAAGAAAATCTCATAATCATGACTTAAATAAGGCTTCCAAACTGCAGTAAAAATTAAACGTTTAAAGATCCAAGAATATTAATTTTGCTGTTTTCACACTCGTATCTGTGTGTGTCTGTTCGAGAGAGAGAGAGAGAAACTAGACATCTTGATTCAAACAGGTACAAAGACAAACATCAAGATTGTAGGGACTTGGTAATTATTCAAACTCAACATTTAAGACATAAATTTAATTGTCTAGACTGAGGCCATTAAGTCGTCTACTATGAAATATGTATTAAAATTCATATTGTCAATACAGAAAAATGAATATAATAAGAAATGAGACATAATAAAATAAATTAAAATTTATCTTTTGGACATATGGCGGCCGGGGAGCTTAGTTGCAGCAACTGGCTATGGATTGGAAGGTCCTGGTTTCAATCCCGGATAGTGCGAAATTTAATCGTTGCCAAAACCTTTAGAACGGCCCCGAGTTTCACTCAGCCTCTTATCAAATTGAGTACCTACCGAGTCTTATCCAATGGTAAAAGGTGGCCTAAGAGTGTTATCGACCAAAGTATCTAATTCTAGTACCGAAGCTAAGGAAGCATAGAGCCCAATCTCCATTCCCCTAAACTCATTATCGCATATATAGGGTGTAAACGATATAAACTGCCAAAATTATACAGACTGTACATCTCGGTCTACTAAACATGATATGTAGTGAAATTTTGTTATTTCTTCTATTTTTGTTTTTAATTCCTAAAATATCATCTTTTATGATTGATGGTAGTTCAATATTTACTGTTAGAGTAAATGTGAACGTTATTGCCAATGACCTTCGTCCAACACACGCCAACACTACCACAATAGAGAGACAACAAAGTAGGGGAGACTGTTGTACTTTGAGCATAGTGTACCTTGGATAATTTTTTGTTGTTCCTTATTTTTGCTGCTACGTAGCCGACTGAAACTGAAGTAGAGTGTAGAGGAAGCCACTAGGTAGCTCTGGTCATAATTTCGGTTTGATTTATTACAAAGTTCTGTGGACGAAACAATTTTTTTTGTGGCAAAAGTAAATATTTCATTCATTGTTATGTTTTCTAACACGAAACCAAATTGTATTTGTAACTATCAATCAAGTACGGTGTGTTCCTTATCATCTGGTGAGTAAATATATATGTTAATTTTCATAATTTATTCTCATCTCTAGTTCGGCAGCCATATTTGTTTAAACGTGCACCCTCTTGTATCTTGAATCGCAAAACATCTTGTACTAAGGAACATGTCCCAAGATACATGATGCTATCGGTTTTTTTTATTTTAAAATCCTGCCACGAAGTAAGTTTGGAGTTAAGAGGACCTTAATTGATCCGGATGCCTTGAAGAAAGCTGTTGAAGCACTTACGGCTCCTCCAGAAACTAAAGTCTCAATCAGAAAAACCTGCCAGCTTTGTTTTGTTTTTGTATGTTCACTGAACATCAGACCTGAACTAAGTAGCGTAAGATGCCTTCAAGCAATACTTCATATATATCTACACTGTTGCGAGTTGCTTGGAGACTTTAGGTAACCAAATGCAGGACTCTACTTATGACGTAATGGCAAGAAAGATAATCACTATTCTAACAAAGCCAATACAGTGATAAAGGATAGTGCGAGTAGAATAAAACTGTGAATAATTGTAGTGTAGTGTCAATTTAGTTTCACATTTTCGTTTATTTATTCTGAGTTTTGTGTTAATATGCCAATAGTGTTAAATAACAATGTGAATAAAGTAAAACTGTGCGATTTAATAAAAAAAGCCTATGACCAGTTCTATCATGGAAGAGTGGCTTCATTCTTTTAACGGAGCAATGAAACGTCAAGATCGTAAGGTCATATTGTTTTTAAACAATGCTACCTGCCATCCAAGGATTGATTTGTCTAACGTGAAGTTAATCTATTTTCCACCAAACTTCAGTTACACAACCGACGGATCAGAGAATTGATGCAGGACACGAAGGAAATTCTACAACGTTCCCTTCAAAAAAGGTTGCGGGAATGCACTTTAAAAGAAATGAGGGACCCAAGAAATTAGGCGCAGAGAGAAGGAGAGGGAGAGGCTGCAATTGCGTAAGTTAATAATTATGAAATTAAAATTCGCTTTGCATGTACTGTAGTAACTTTTATTTCAAATTATTTTTTCATTGAGTTCTTCCTACAGTGAGTATATTGCAGTAGTCTATTCTTAGTTTTGCCAAAATTCAACCCTCTGTAAAACGAAAACCTGTGAAAATGTAAAAAAAAAAAAATTCTGGAACGATCGCGTTTCGTTTTAGGGAGGTTTTACTGCACTAATATTTCAATATTTCTAATGCCACAATCCATCATTTCATTGTTTTGTTATACCCAGGGATGGATTTTGATGATCTAAATGATAGTATTGCAACATAGTATAGTTCAAGACAAGCAAACATTTCCTCAGTCTCAAGTATAATTCTCATTGCTCCTAGGTACTTTGTTACGGTCTGCTGAACATTGACTTCGAAATCTATTCAGTAATTATTTGACAGTGTATGTAAACAAAGCGAGGATTACAGTACCCTCCCCACCATATAAAATCTGTGGAACGCAGTTTACTCAGAAAACGATTCCTTTCATTTGAGATATTAATATGTGTTTAGCAAAGACACTTTTAATTCTAAAGCAGTGTAAACCATGTGTTTACCTTGCATATTATTATACATAACTAATGGTATATACTCAGTGTCATTTTTAACTTTTAAGTCATCAAAATCCGGCCCCTAGACTTTTTACTACCTCATGAGAAAATTGAAAGTAGTCTTATTTCCTAATACCGGTACTATAATATTTGTTGCATATTATACAAGAGTCAATTTGGAAGAATGATTTTGGATACTCAGTCTGTGTTGAGATTTAGTAGATATTATGTCTGGTAATTACAAGTTGATTCATCACATGACTTTTCCCTAAACATTAAAGATGTTAAGTGATAACTAGAGTCCAGCTTTGGTTATGTAGAAGCTCTAAGCAACTCGCAACCCGCAACTTGCAACTGTGTATGTATCTTGGAGTATTGCGCTGCGTACACAGTTCAGGTCTGCTGTTAGCGAACATACCAAAACAAAACAAAGCTAGGCGCTTGGAGACCAGTGCTCTAATAGAAGGATTTGGTAGCGAACATTTCATTAGGAAAGAAGAAAATATATTTCATTAGAAATAAGGATAAATTTTTCACTTAAACACTTAAAATGTTTACAGTCATTCATTGTAATGTGTAGAGACTCGTGAAGCAAGTATACAGTGTAAATAATTTAATTTTTACTGTGATTTATTCTATTATTATAATTTCCACCGTTTATTTATTATGTGTTTATTTATTTTATTTTAGTAAGTTATTTTACGACGCTTTATCAACATCATAGATTATTTAGCGTCTGAATGAGATGAATGTGTCATTGCCGGTGAAATGAATCCGGGGTCCAACACCGAAAGTTACCTAGCATTTGCTCATATTGGATTGAGGGAAAACCCCGGAAAAAACTCAACCAGGTAACTTGTCCCGACCGGTAATTGAACCCCGGCCACCTGCTTTCGCGGCCAGACGCGCTAACCGTTACTCCACAGGTGTGGACTTTATTTATTTATTTATTTATTTATTTATTTATTTATTTATTTATTTATTTATACACACATAGGATATGTCCAGTTACAACGTTTATGTGTAAAACAAGTTGGCTTATTCCCAAATTAATTAATTTCCATAATCTGGCATTACAAACTGTCATAAATCGAGACAAAAAGAAACCTACAAACATTTCTAAATGAACAAAAGTTGAAACATCAGGCTCGAACTATATTTTATATATTTCAATATTAACTCATTTTCAATTATGAATATTAAAATTTCAATCCTTTCAACAACTTGTCATATTATTTATTTCCAAACTCATTTTCACTTTGATAAAATACATATATTTACTTTTAAAACTGCAATTTAAATATTAAAAACTCTGTAAATAAGAGAAAAATAATGAACATTGATTTCTACTTTTTGGATGAAAACTAGGCTATATATTGTGAAACAAAAAAGTAGGCCTATCTATGGGTAGAATCTAGATGCGTTTTACTTATTGTGAGAATAGTATTGTTGCCCATAAGGTAGCTATAAATACATATTTACAGTGAAACCTCTCATTTACGGACATCGAAGGAACGTAAAAATCTGTCCGCATCTGGGAGGTATCTTTTATTGGGAGGGAGACTCCCCAATCTAACAGTAAATTTATAATATGCATTACGTATCCCTTCACGCTTTAAATGAAATGCATTACTGTAGTTTAATTCTAAATAAAATCTACTGTACTACAGTAAATTCTTTGCAACTTTGAACTACAATAGATAAGACCGAAAAAGGAAAATACAGTACCGTGCCATGCAATTTTATTCTAGGTGTACAGTTATGCAGTACTATAATTTACAGTTTTCAAATTAACCTTTACTTTCAGGTACCATGTCTCTCGAAGCAGTATAACTGATTGAAGTGAAGAGAATAATCCTATTAACCCTATCGTGTATCGAATACATTATTTCATGATCGCGGAAACCTTGGACCCATCAGACAGGTTAAATTTTATGATTTTTTTTATCTACCGGCTTCCAGCTAACAAGGGGTAGCCGGCTGGGCTAGTGGTAGCCTACGAGACCCTTATTGTCTTCTTTCATGTTAAAGAATTTCTGTACAGATCTCAAAACTAAATTTTCCATTTTTGTTCGACATTAGGTCTTGAAATCCAAGTTATGTCCGCAGTCAGAAGGTAAAGCAAGTTTTAGGGCTGTGAAACAGCTGTCCATGTCCGTTTCTGAGAGTGCCCGTAAACGAGAGTTAAATTTATTATTTTATTTCTATATTATTTCAGTTGAGACATAAAAATCTGTCCGTATATGAGGAGTGTCCGTATCTTGGGGGTGTCCGTAAGAAGAGGTTTCACTGTAGTTTGTTATTAAATCTACGTGACAGTACATTTTGTACGTAAGTAATATTCTCTTTTCGGTAGATATGTAGGCAGACACAAAAATATCCAGATGTAAACAGACGAAACGGAGCCAGAGGCGAGTCAGAGCTCTCCGATCCACGTACAGTTAACTTGCACTCAAAGTAACCAAACGCAGGACTCTAGTGATAACACAGCTTGGATGTCTAAAATTCTTCTCCTGAAGTCAGAGTGAAAGCCTGAAACCTAGTTGCGTATTTCACCAGTCACTTCCTCTAAAGCGGTTCGGAGAAGAAAACTATGGACATCACCTACGTGTCTATTTTCATACAGAAAGAAGATGAATCTTTGTACGAGTATGTTTGTGTGCTTAAAGAGAAAGTTGATACTTACTTGTCGTAAGGCTTCGTGCCCCACATGTGGGCAGCACTGTTGACAAGCCATGTGCCGTTGAGCGAGAGGGTGTATCTCATTATGGAAGCCACGTACCATGAGACCCAAGGGTCCTCACCCCAGAAGTAAACTGGAATCCAGGCGGGTATGACGAAACACAGAAGAGGCATGGTGACGAGGTATGTCCTGCAAAGAAAATCATTAGGTAGGAGACAGAGATTAACACACTCATGCATAGCTCTTCACAATAAATATTTATTTACATCATATTATCTAATGTTCACTGTTGTAAGTAGGTATCAATTTAACGACCCTGCATCTTAGACTGTGGTGTTTAGGATCAGTGGAATAAAGGAACAATGAAAGGGTAATGGTGAAGCAACTATGGAGAAAATCGAGTATTCTGAGGAGGAAATCCATGAGACTTGTTGGAAATGAAACTTGGGTATCTCCAATCTCATTTTATTTTATACGAACGAAAAATAACTAAATTAGATAATAATATTGCTTTACGTTATTCGAAGTATTTAAATATTGTAAAGTAAAATATTTAAACAATCCACGTTTTGCATAATTTCTTACAATACAATTCAAATTTTATTAATGTAATTTTATTCAAATAGGAAATTAAAGTTAGGCACAATGGCTGAAAGATCTTTCAAACAGTTCGGGGAATGAACTTCCAGAGAAAAAATCAGATAACTGGTTTTTAACCATAACTTCATAAACTTAACATTAAGAAAGCCAGGCTAATTGGCATTTCCCGGTCTCCGAGCGGGTCTAAAATTCTGATAGAAGTGATATTGAATCCTTATGGTAAATTTCGGTGAAGTCCGGAGGGCCTAATTAGTCAAATCCACTCTCTTCACCTCCAAGCTGGGGCCCCTTGGGATGTTTTAAGATGCGAAATAGACAGTAATGTGCGGAAAGCAACGGGAAACTACCGCATTTATCTTTCCCAAGAAAAACTGCAAACGTGGCATGATGAGTGATGCTGAAACTGATCAGCAAAAGGAAAAGGAATTAGTTGGGTCACTGGCTGAGAAGAAACAGCCTATTGAAGGATGCACTGGAAAGAATGGTAAACGGGAGAAGAGTTCGGGGCAGAAGAAGATATCAGATGATAGACGACAATAAGATATATGGATCATATGAGGAGACAAAAGGAAGGCAGGAAATAGGGAAGATTGGAGAATGCTGGGTTTACAGTGAAAGACCTGCAAATGGACAGAATACTATGAATGAATGAGTACTAAATATCAAATATAATCTACGACTGTTGTAATCTCTCCTCGAGCTACTGACGTAAGTCATCGCTCAATAAACTAATAAATACACAGTCTAAGGAGACGTACTGCTCTCATGTCGTATTGATTTTATCACTGTCACCCTTTACTGTCAAGATAACATCGATTATGTTGCTCCATAAGAAAGATTAAAATACCTGTTCGAAGTACGGTTGGCTCTGCAAATTATTTTTTCATCTGTTCATGACTTAGTTCTGAACTGTGTTTCACAGTCATCTGGAGCACTGATCTTAGCAAGACAAAGACAATAGAGTATAGACTCTAGAGGTTAGGCAATCATCAGAGCACTGCATTCAAGTGAAGATACTGAGAGCACGCGGTGAAAATGCACAAGGATGTGCATCTCTGTTGTAGAATAATATCGGAATACGGGGGGCGGCGAATATATACACATACACACACACACACACACACACACACACACACAGGATGCGAATTAATGGAGGAATGGCGGGATTTCCCCCCGTTTGAATGTTATTCCTCCTCATATTTTCATATTAACATCCCTTCCAGGAATAACTTCTATCCGCCCCCCATTACAAAATATAATTGTTTTAATACGAGTATAATGTACTTTATAAAGTATAAAGTAAGCAAAGAAAATAATATTGATGTTTGATATATTATCATCACCAACAAGCTGACAACATACAATAACTTAGGAATTACACATCTTATCTTAAGCCTGCTCATGGATATAATTATTATGATCAAGATGCGAGACAAGCAACTCAGTGTGACCAAGCGTCGAGCCTTATCACACGAGGATAATAATAATTTTATGTAAGGTTTTCTCTATCTAGGATTCTATCCCCACATCAGAAATCTTAATTCTCACTCGTATGTATGTATGTATGTATGTATGTATGTATGTACGTACGTACGTATGTAATGTATGTATGTATGTATGTATGTGTATATATATATATATATATATATATATATACAGTATATACTAATAATAAATCTTTAGCCGAAATTTTTCTGGTAATTTTCGATTTTCCAAAAATAATTGGTCCTAACATATATAATTAACCACCCTGAAACCGAAAATCGCATTTTTGAAATTTTTGTTTGTATGTCTGTCTGTATGTTTGTTACCTTTTCACGCGATAATGGCTGAACCGATTTCGATGAAAATTGGAATATAAATTAAGTTCGTTGTAACTTAGATTATAGGCTATATGGCATTCAAAATACGTTATTTAAAAGGGGGGTTATAAGGGGGCCTGAATTAAATAAATCGAAATATCTCGCTTATTATTGATTTTTGTGAAATATGCTACATAACAAAAGTTTCTTTAAAAATGATTTCTGATAAGTTCTATTCTCTGAAAAATTTTAATAGGACTGATATTTAATGAGATAAATGAGTTTTAAAATTAAAATAACTGCCATCTAAGGCGGTGTATTGAAATAAAAAACAAATGACTTCGTCTATAAGGGGCCTTGGACACAACAATCGAAAGCTGTGAAACATAGCCTACAGACAATGTTTCTGTGTTTGTATGAAGTAATATCGGAAGCTAAATTAACCGATTTGTATAATTAATTATTATTTCATCATTGGAAAGTGTAGTTTCTCTGGATGGACATAATGCTATAATGTTATTACAGTAACTTGTGAGTGAATTGAGGACAGGTAAGATTAAAATAGCTTCTTATGCACAGAAAACTTGATAGGTTATTCTGTATATTCATTTCGTGTATTTCTTATAATAATGTTTATGAACATATTCATTTTTATCTCAGAGAATTAACGAACAACGAGAGTGCACTGATTTAGTATGCAGTAATAGTACGTTAGCTTAGCAATCCATTATTTTATAATTCAAATTTTAACTATGCTCAATTGAATCGTGTTAAAATACATAAAATACATATGCAATGAATGCAATGCAAAAAAATTGGGT
This sequence comes from Periplaneta americana, assembly GCF_040183065.1. Taxonomy (NCBI): domain Eukaryota; kingdom Metazoa; phylum Arthropoda; class Insecta; order Blattodea; family Blattidae; genus Periplaneta; species Periplaneta americana. The sequence goes on from NC_091132.1 coordinate 95,517,765, forward strand.
AATGAGCCAAGCAGATTATGTTGCGCTGTTGTAAAAGTTGTTTCTCCTGAGATTCAAGAGCTCCCACAACAAATTAAAAACTTTCTAATTCGAGTACATCCGTTATCAACACACTTTTTTATAATATAATATAAGCATAATAATAAATCTGTAGCCAAAATTTTTCTGTTAATTTTCGCTTTTCCAAAAATAATTGGTAATAACAATTACGAAACATGTTAAAGGAATTGTCATTGCACCAAATGAGTGGTCTCTGGATCAAAATGATCGCATTTTAATATTTTAAATACAATTTAAATTAAGTAACATATTAAACGATTTATCCTTCTATCAAACACGAATGTTCCCTGGATGAAATGTCCTATTTTAATTATGTAATTACTTTATATTTATTTCTAACGGGTGCAGCGGAGCGCACGGGTACGGCTAGTATATATATATATATATATATATATATATATATATATATATATATATGTGTGTGTGTGTGTGTGTGTGTGTGTGTCACCCGTGTCTTTGTGGACATTGATATAAAATGCTTGAAATAACTATCTTTTTCTAACCAGTCATCATTGTTTTTTTACCTCTAAATAGATAATTGAGTTTTGATGAGTCTACATAATAGATCTGCAAAAATGTTGTAATCGTGATCACAAGCAATAGTGATGTTGCAGGGGCAGCGCAGAAAACTGTCTTTGCTTCACCCCCTCCCTTCCATCCAACTCCCCTACAACTCCAGTACACAAGTATATATCAGTGGCGGGTTACCTGCTTAGATATAGATTGTTTCTTTCTCAACGTCTGTTTGGAAACGTGTGTTTAAGGAAGAATAATAGGAACAGTAGCCTATTTGTTGTGGATAATAATAATAATGATGATGATGAAACCTAGTCTTTTTATTTCCAATTTTTCCTGGAAAGCCAGTTTACCCAGTTATTTACTCTTCAAAATTACTTGAACAGAGTTCATTGTTTACGTCTGTTAAAAATTAATACATAAAACAATTTACAAAAGCGTGTGTTTAGTAATATATTTTGATTCACAACACACTGATACACTATAGCCTATACCAGTACTGTAATCCCATTCGCATAGATTGATTACTATAAATACATGCCAGTAAATATTATTCTTAAATAATATACACCACCATACAGATATTTAAATTCATACCACCATCACATTCAGCCAAACTATGCTATATGCCGAAACTGAAGTATAGTAATTCACAAACTACACTCTCGTAGCAGCACTGTACACACATCGACATAAAGTAAACGTTCCGACAGTGAGATGCTGACACCTGCAGGCAAAAATACAGACTTTTCTCCTCGATATATAGCACGTAAACGATAGGCATCGATGCACCTGCCATCTGTAGGATAGATTCACTGTTCACTTAATGCTTTGTGCTCTTGACGAGTCATAAGCGGCCAGCGAAAGACAATTTTCTCCCGCGCATGCGTGAAATTTCTGTAACCTTCTTGAAAAGAGCACGACTTGTACGTGAACGGATGTTGCCAAGTTTACATAAGAAGTTTATGCAAGATGCGGGAAGTTTAAAATACTCGATCCTGATATTATACATCCCCACTACGCCAATACGGTATTAAATAATAAAACTAGTCGTGCATTAATGGAAACAAGGTGTTCACGTGCTCTTGTGCTCTTATTGACGCACCGCCACTGTGTATACAGTAGAAAATGAGAATAAAAATAATTTTCTTTTCTTAGAGCTGGACGGGGCGAAGCAATTAAAACATAAAAAAACAAAATTCAAATAATAGTTCCGGTAGTAAAATATGATGAAACAAGATATCAGTCAAAGGGAACTCCATGCAAGTTATTGCTTTGGAAATTGCAAAATCATTGAAGTGTTATAATGAAGAACAGTGCCTGAATAAAGTTGCTAACATTATTTGGCCCGAATAATCTGATATTTTTAACAGTATGAAATTATCCACACGGACAATGCAAAGGAGGAGAAGGAATATTGAAACTTTTGCACGGGAAATAAAATAAATGATGCATCAAACTTTGATCTATTCTCTCGCTATAGGTGGAAACACAGACATTGATACAATAGAACCGGTAATGTTCATCCGCGGAGTTATGAAGAATCCTTCTGTATAAGAATATTTGCTCAATGTAGTTCCACTTAAAGAAAATACAGCAGGAGAGGAGTTACTCTAAGAATGAACAAAATATATAGAAGAAATTAATCTGAGCATAAAGCAACTTATAGGCTATCTGTAGTAACAGACGGGACTGGAAATATGACTTTAAAATGTCTACTAGGTGGACTAACGTGTTATTTAGAGAGCTGGATGTAAGAGATGGACATAAAATGTTTTCTTTGTATAACACAACAGACTAGCTCAGATTTATCTAAAATGTTCTCCATAGAAAAATGTCTGTTGTCCTATCTTAGGTCGCCTGCCGTTTGGCTACGTTTGGCTTTACATTAAGTATATTTCCGAACATTTGTTTTCTGAATGAATTTGCAATTGTATTCTTAATATTGTAGTTGTAATCCCCTGGTAGAGGGGAAGAGATGGCCTGATGACCTTATCTCTACCAGGTTAAATAAATGAATAAATAAGTAAATAAATAAATAAATAAATATAAGTAAATATAAATAAATACATAATAAATAAATAAAATCTAAACAAAAATCATGACTAGCAGATGAAAATTTACGAGTTGTATTAAGAGTGGCAAATTGTGACATAATTTCCTAGCTTGTTGTAGAACAATAAAAATTAATGTGAAAGAAAATATAATCTGTCCATCTATAAATCATTAACATTCAGAAGATTGGGTTGAGAGTGAGCTACTGGGATCCGAACGGAGTGCTCTATACTCGTCGATTCATATTACGTCATTTGTATTGTGTCTTGCGTTCAGTGATGTCATCGTGAGTACAAATTTGCCGATGACTGGTCTAGATTCTTTTGTATGCCCAAATATGCAAAGTAAATGCATAGGATAACTGAAAATCGTGACAATTTAGCTAACGTTGATTAATGAATTTTGTGCTAAAAGAAGAATAGGCCCAAAGTATGTATAGTGAAATTTCCTGTCTTTTGTGGTCAGGCTTTTTAGCTACGGTATAGTAAACTATAAATTCTGTTCTGAACTCTTCTTAATTTATTCTTTTGCGACCAACGTGTATTTTTATTGGGTTATTTTACGACGCTGTATCAACATCTAGGTTATTTAGCGTCTGAATGAAATGAAGGTGATAATGCCGGTGAAATGAGTCCGGGATCCAGCACCGAAAGTTACCCAGCATTTGCTCGTATTGGATTGAGGGAAAACCCCGGAAAAAACCTCAACCAGGTAACTTGCCCCGACCGGGATTCGAACCCGGGCCACCTGGTTTCGCGGCCAGACTCTCCGACCGCTACTCCACCTAAGTCCACAGGTGTGGACACGACCAACGTTTCACATGTTTTCCTTATAGCACATATCTAACATTTAGGATGACGTTTTATTTTCTTCTGTAGGTAGCATATGACACACTTCGATGCAAGTATAAGCAAGCTGTTGTCGCTGTCTAATACGAAGTCAATAAATGCTGTCTCCCACGATGCACCACTAGCCTATTATTTCGCAACGTCTACTTTCTCTGAGTAATTTATGAACATTTCTGAGATTTCAACACATTTATTGCTTTTCAGACTCACTTTATGATGTTTTTGCTAATTAAATAAGGTTATAACTATAAGATGGAACTTTGTGTTCCTGAAACTCTTCAAATTACCAATGTTATTCGGGAGAGTTGCGTTATAAAATGCTGGGAGAATAGAAGAAGATTTGAAGTAGGTATTGTAAAAAAAGAGATTGTGGTTGTTGAACGTAGTATTATTGGAGTATCTAGGATACCTAGTAAGTCATAATTTAGATTGTATTGCCATATTACTCTCAAATACCAACAAATTTAGGTCCATTATGTGTTTCAATTATATGATAATTTTGTGACAGGTGTCACGGATAAAATATTCGTCTGGCGTATGGAGATCTGCAAACGGTTGAATATTATATAATAATAGTGCCTAATTATGAACTCGAGCACCATGCCAAATTCCATTGTGTTCAATTTGAAGTGTACCAATACTGTCAAAATTTATCCGCATATCATCAGCTAAGTACAAGATCTCATCATAACAATTTACTCATTATACCCTACCACAAGACATCTTTATATTCTTCATCTTATACAGTTTCAGTTGGTAGAAATTGGAACTCGCTACCGAGTGATGTAAGGGGTTGTTGGACAATAACTTCATTTAGGTCAAAATTACATAAATTCTTACTTAACAAATTAATTGCTGATTAATATTTATTACATATAATGAAACTAACATCTGTCCATTCTTATTATCATTAATTTCTCTAAATAGATTTACAAAACCTCTAATGGCAATTACATTAATATTCTCATTATAGAAATACATTTTAGATTTATATATATATATATATATTTTTTTTTTTTCTCCCTGTGACATAGTTCTAGTAAGCTTATATTAAATTAATTTTCATCATTTTACTAGCTATCTCAAATCTCAAATTAATTATAATTGATTGACTTAAATTAGCTCATAAATTAAGCTACTACTTTATCTTATAGGTTTATCTAAACTTAAATAATTTGTAATCTACTAGTCGTTAAAACTTCACTGAAGAATATTGCTGGAGAACCTTTTAAGTGTAGTGTAAATGTTCGTAATTTAAATATGTATTGTATTGATTAAGGCTAGTTGAGTGGAAGAGAACGCCCTATGGCCTTCACTCTGCCAGCGAAAATAAAACATTATTATTATTATTATTATTATTATTATTATTATCAATGTACAGGCATCATCAGCTATAATTAATTCACATTCTGTATGTATGTATATATTCACACTGCAAATGAGTAAATACCGGTAGCAATGGTAACTAATTACACTCGATATGATTGACTTCTTACAATCTCTTTAGTAATGAACCTCGTTTCTTAATTTTTTTCGATAAATGCTCTCTTCATTATCTCTTGGATAATAGACTATTAAAAAGTATTTCGAGAAAATTGACGCATGCGAATGTGATTGAAATATTTTGGTACCTAAGTAATTACTAGAAACTTATTCTATCATTCTTCCAAATGGTTTAGACATTGTTGGGACATTGCACCATTGTCTTGGTGTTGGTTTGGCGGCACTGTTATCTATTCTGTTTTGTTACATTTATTCACATCATTAAATACGAAGTAATTTTTGGGACACCCTTTATCTCTCTTGATCATTTAACGATACTGTATCAACTACGAGGTTATTTGGCGTCGACAATATTGGTGATAGCGAGGTGATATTTGGCGAGATGAGGCCGAGGATTAGTCATAGATTACCTGACATTTGCTTACGGTTGGGGAAAACCTTGGAAAAACACAACCAGATAATCAGCTCAAGCAGAAATCGAAGCGCAACTCCGGATCAGCAGGCAAGCGCCTGAGCTACGCAGGTGGTCCTTTATTACATTTTTAACTTCAAGCAAGAGTAATGTTTTATTCAAAATTTGTGACTCATTTGTGGAGCACAAACCTGTCCGCTTACGAAAATGCATGTGTGAACTTGCGATATGCCAACGTGAAATGGAACGAAAACTACTACATATAAAATAAAAAGACAATATCAAAAACGAATAGACCTACATGATAATATGATGTGGCAAAAAAAGCCTCTAAAGATCAAATAGTATAAGGGAGGACATGTGTCAAGAATGGACCATTCTGATGGACGCACAGGTCAACAAGGTTGGACCCAGAAATAAGACGGAGGAACAATGGACATCCATAAACCATTTGGACTGAGGAATACAAGATACAACTAGGTGGCCAATGGAAAATTAAATTAAATTATATTATGGTTTATTTAACGACGCTCGCAACTTCAGAGATTATATTATCAGCGTTGCCGGTATGCCGGAATTTTGTCTCGCAGGAGTTCTTTTACATGCCAGTAAATCTACTGATATGAGCCTGACGCATACTACGCTACCGAGGGCGTCTGGCCTATGGAGTAGAGTGGAATGTCAATATGAGCAGTGGAAAATAGAGATAGACAGTTACGTGAAGTGTAAAAGCGAGATTATTATTATTATTATTCTTCTTATTATTATTATTATTATTATTATTATTATTATTATTAAACTATTGAATAAGTTAATAAGAATCAGACGGAAATGGCATTTATGTAAGAAACAACATTAAACATTTATGTAGAATTAAGAAGTGTTCGGTGTGTATGCCATTCATTATCTCGTAAAATCAAATGGATATGTGCACCGTAGCTTATAGTAAGAACCTTATGGTGACGGTAAGTGAGCTAGCTAGCTAGAAGTGGAAGCGTAGCATGGAAGGAAAGTTTCCCAGTCCACTTTCTTCTTCCCATCACGAGCAGGTAGGTTTCACGAGATAATGAATGGCCAGTACTCACGCTGCTCATTTAAGGAGCTATTTGAAGAGCAGTATTTTGTGCTATCGGTATTTCGTGAACTTCTCCTGACCATACTAGGTCATGCGACATTGGGGATTTAGGCTTAGATAAATAAATAAATAAATAAATAAATAAATAAATAAATAAATAAATAAATAAATAAAACAAATTAGAAGTCTCTCACATTTTGGAGTACTAAAATGTTAAGACACACCAGACAATATAATTATTGAATAATATTTAAGGGAAAAATTGTTCCGGGACCGGACATCGAACCCAGGCCCATTGGCTAAACGCGCCAACGCTCTATCACTGAGCTATCCAGGAACGATACCAGTTAACGGGGCCAATTCTTCTCTTCATATCCACATACCTCAAGTGGATTGACGAACGTCAATAATCCAACGTAGAGTGCATCCTACGTATATTGTGTGACTTTAATTGTGGTTTCATGTTAACGAACAAGGGTGTGTATTATGCGAATTGGTTTCCAGGTTTAGCTTCCTTCATAGCTCAATGGTAGAGCGTTGGCGGGCTTAGCCAAAGCTCTCGGGTTCGATGCCCGGTCCCGGAACAATTTTTCCTTTAATTATTATTCAAATCTCCTTCCCAGGAAGCTAAACCTGGAAGCCAGATTCGCGCAATATAATTATTGTTCCATGAGATATGAACTCCAGGGTATGGTATTGCACTCCAATTTGTGATTGTGAGAACGGAATGAAATACAAAAAATTGTAATGAGCATTTTTCCATAAAAATCATATCTGGCATAGCAGTCACTTACCTCATTTGCCACACAACAATGGGGTCCTCCAACAGGTCGCTCATATCCACTGTCTTGCCCTTGTTCTTGACGTCCGGATGTTTTCTGACCATGAGCCAGCCAATGTGGCAGAAAAAGAATCCTCTCCTAGAGTTGTGTGGGTCTGCATCCGTGTCTGTGAATTTGTGGTGTACCCTGTGATCGCGGACCCATTCATAAATGTGGTTCTGAAATGATCAACGAATATAGGATGTTACAAAATTTCTTAATTATTTATTTTAACTACTAAGATTTATTTCACATCATCCGTCCTCAAGTGAGGTTGACCACTGGGATCCGGAATTAATAAACATGAAAGATAAAGGGAAATGAAACGAGCAAAATAATTATTCGATTTGTACATTAAAACAAAAATTTACGTGTTAACATATAGATGATAGTGTAGAATTTGAAGAAAGGCCTTCAGAATTTCCATTAGAATCTTCTGAACCTCATAAAAGGAAGTTTTAAAGGATTTAAGGATATTACATGTAAATTTTGGTAAACAACCCCTCGCTCCAAATACTAAGCCTGTAATATCCCAGTTGTAAAGCGAAATGCCATATTTTTCACTGAGGTATGGAATACAAGGTACATATTTAGCTCGGTTGTCATCATTCATCTGCAGTGCTTGATTCGTGTCTCGTTTACTGATATTAAAGTGGCTGACACGACTAACTTTGACTTGACTGAATGACGGAGTGGCTGATTACGTTATAGACTAATCCCATTCCCAACGACTCAGGTCTCTAATCCAACTTTAGGATTTCTTTATCGTTATATGATTTATGGAATATTTCGTCGTAAAATTTCCTTCGATTATGTAGTTTGCGAATATCATGTAGTGCAGTTATATATCCTATTGTTTTCTGAACTGCTGACTGCGAAATAATGGTAGCGGAAATAAGAGGAACACGACACAAAGTCATAATACAATATTTGTCTACCAGAAATTCCACCCTTTTCCACGGAATTTTAAATGGAATGTGCACTTGGTAATAAAGATATGTTACAGTAAACATTGGGCGTAGTGATTTATTTAGGACATCAATTTTTATTCTGTTGCCTGATAATAATTGCAAATTATTAGTATTCTTAACGACACATAAATACAGAGAAGAGACCTCAAGAGAAACTCTACAAGAATTATTTTCCTATCTTGTTGTGTCGTAGTAAAAATTAAGGAGAAATAAAATATAATTTGTCCATCTATAAATCATTAACGTCTAGTCTGCGTCAGATGCTTGTGTTGAGAGTGTGCTACTGGAATCCGAACGGAGTGCTCTATATTCCTCGATTGATATTACGTCATATGTAATGCGACTTGGGTCCAGTGATGTCATCGTGAGTACAAATTTGCCGATGGCTGCATTATAGGATCGGAATAGGCCATGTGGCCATAATCCTGAACTTGACCGTGTGATATTCTTTATTTACATGTTATGAACATTTATTGAACGGAGTATAACATGTATAGCTTGTTAGACAAGTTCAATTATGGCTTCGGGTAGTCCAAGTAGCATGCGAATGATATTCAAACCAGTCCCGTGCTCATGAATGTAAAGTGGATGAGGAGCAGCCGATGCATATTTATTGTTTGAGCCGCAAAACTTTGTATTTAATAGGACTGTAGCCCCGTCAGATAACTAACTAGTTTTCACTTTCAACAAAAAAATTATTCCGAATGAAGCGATTGTAGCATGCAATATATGTAGCTGTAGGGGAACAGAAATTTAATTCTGAAGTGCAATAAACAGTAATGAAATTTAAATACTTTAAAATATTCCATTTAAAAAATCGCAATAAAATAAAGGGGGACTTCTTAAAATGAATATGTAAATTCGATATCAGAGCCTATATTCAACTTTTATTGATGTTGATGTGATATAATTAACAGTAAGTTACTAGATGTAATTAAAATTTAGCTTACTAGTACATTTAAATAGCCTTCTTCTCATGCATAAAAATGTAAAATTGGAGACACAATCGTACCTCATTTTGTTTATTCTATGAATTGTGCTTTAAGGGGTTAGGTACAGCTTACAGTAGTAATTTTTTTTAAATATTCAACATTTTTTCCTCCATTACTGTATCATATACAATAATGAAAATTAGTATGTGTAAAACACTGTCCTTCTGCTATATAAAAAACATTTTTACGATTTAAAAAAATTATTTACATTTTTTTTTTTTTTTTCAAAATTCAATTCACTGTGCAGTGTTGAAGTGTTTCCCACATAACTAAAAAACTACCCAACATTCTGCAATGAAATTTTTTGTGTGTATTTATGCATGTCATATCTACAATATGATGCAAGATCACGTCTCTACCTTTCGATAGATTGCTTGATAAAAATAAATTCATTTTAAAAATGGTCAAATATCAGTATTTTCTTCTAACACAAAATAAAAAAAAAATTTAAATGAGGAATGTAGTTGAAAGAGCATGATATTGTAAACATGAGTTTCAGCAATAAAATAAAAGAGAGAACATGAGAAAGTTAACAAGTTTATGAGTTATGAGGGAAACACTTCATCACTGCACAGTGAACTACCACCATTACGAATTAAAAAAAATATTAATTTTTTAAATCATAAAAATATTTTTTTCATATAGCAGAAGGACAGTGTTTTACACATACCAGTTTTCATTATTGTACAAGATACAGAAATGGAGAAAAAAAAAGTTGAATATTTTCAAAAATGTTACTGCTGTAAGCTGTATCTAACCCCTTAAAGAATAATACTTCAGTAAAATATTAATGTGATCTTAATAAAAAATTGAAATTGCTTCTCCCGGGAATCGCTTTGCACAAAATGGACATTTCTCTTAGTTTTGTGCTTTTCTAACTCCAGTTTATCATAGTCTCGCAAAGTCATTGAAAACTAACTAAAGCTCAAATTTGCTCTTATATTAAATTAAAATAATGCAAATCCTTATGAAACTGTTTGAGTTTAATAAAACGTTTGTTCTTATTTATATCTGTTGAAACCAACATCGTTCACAATGGTGGCTCTTAGGTAGTTCACACGCTGCCCGTCCAAGCGTTCTGTGGTTCGATGCCCGGCGTGAGAAATAAAATAAATTTATCTTCAGTCTACGGGACTGGGTGGTTATCCGTTGTCTGTGATTCACTTGCGGTGATCCTGGATCGTGCTTATTCTAGGGAGGCTGTGTCTGGTATCTATTCACAGAAAAAGCCCTGCCCTACATCGCATAGGCTTATAAGTCTGTAAAACAGTGGATGCAGAGAGGAAAATAAGAACAAACCGAAACCCAATACAGTTTACAACACATTGAAAATCTCATAATATAAGAAATATTACTACTACGGTTGCTACAGTCTATATTCGGCCAAGGTCGCCCAACCGACTGTTGGCCTCACGTTCATATGTCTCAGGAGAAGTGAACAATCATTCAACCAATACAGGTATATATCGTCGTTAGTAAGATGATCATCCCAGCCGTTATAGCTGCTTCGTGGAACCTGATTTCGCTAGATAGTGAATCATGATTATCTCCTTAGAATCCCAGAACACGGACGACATGACTTTCCCAGCCGATTGAACACCTTTTGCTTTCTTTGGAGAGGAAAAATCACAGTGTTTCCATTGTTTGGACTGTTGTTTTATCTCTGGTATGTAGTAATTGGTCCAGGTTTCATCAGTGTTCACAAACCGCCTAAAAATCGTGTGTATTTTTCTCGAATTGAGCCATACATTCCCTCCAAATTTGTCATCGGACTTGCTTTTGTTTCAGTATTAAGAAACGCGGAACCCATCTTGTGGAGACCTTGCACATGCCCAAGACATTAACAAAGATGTGGCACACCCGTTCAGTTGAGATACGCATAACCTCGCTAATTTCTCGCACTTTCAGTCGACGGTCATTCAACACCATATCATGGATTTTTTCTACGATTTCTTCACTTGCTGTTACTGGACGTCCACTGCGGGGATCATCTTCCACACTCTCTCGGCCATGTTTAAATAGTGCCGCCCATTATTTCGCAGTCAAAAACGTTGGGGCGGATTCCCCCAGTGTAGCATCCATGTCTGCTTTAATTTCTGTTTTTCTCATTCCGCTTTTTACGAAATATTTAATGACAGCACGACGTACTAATTAACTACACAAATTGTAGTCAATAGAAAATTATGATTTGTTGTGCTTGAACTACTGCATAGCTGCTGACACGTTTTCAATGCCATCTATGTGTCAGGCCACCAACTTTTCAAACGCACCTCGTTTGTATTTTTATTTAACATTTCTTTTCTAAGTGAAATTCATTATTTTTACAAAAAACATTATCTTGGCTTGTTATGCCTAGTTAATTCGGTTACTCTTTTAAACCTCGTGTTTAGTGTATCGATATTGAGAAATTGAGATATTTAAGAATTAGATAGTACATGGTCATTCGTCATCGCTATCGTTATATTTGTCGTCGCAGCTTCGTCGTCGTTATCATCATCATCATCATCATCATCATCATCATCATCATCATCATTACTATCGTCGTCCTCGTAGTCGTAATGGTCGTCACGATCTGATCATTACAAGCTTACTGCTTTTTCTTTACTAAGCGTTACTTGAATACATTTTTTTTTTTCGTGTATGCTTTTGATATTGAACTCTTCGTTGGGTTCAAGTTCTGTATTACCACAAGAGACTTGATATCTGTTTTGTGACAATTTCCATGTTGTCTTTCAATTTGCTTTAATTAAATAAATCCTAATAATTATATTTATTCTTCCTCTGCCGTGTTAGTAGCCTTCTGAAATAGTTCCGTTACATTTCTTAGAATTGATCTCCGTTGTTTTTATTCTCTCAACTGATTATGGTAAGAAATGTTTATTCTTAGAGAATATTCAGTGTCGCTATGGTATTGAATTTTTTTATAATGTGTCTTTAAAGTTTCTTCATTTTGTGTGCAATTTATTTGTTCTAGGAATCATTTAAAAGTTATTTTATGATATATCAGCCCAGAGAACAACTGATTATGCAGTTCATTATAGGTACTTAATAAAGTATGGTGTCACTAAATGCGGGAAGCATAGTGTCGTCTGAAACATCCAAATATCAGATGGAGATAAATTCTTCGGGGACATAAAAACTCTCGAAAATTAGTATAAGTACCTATTATTGGAGAAAAATTCGTTCCATGATAGTTGTAATTAACTGATGTATAATATACATTCTGTTTTATTAGGTCGAGTGGTATAAATCTACTTTCTCCTAGAAAATTTAAGTAGCTGAATGGTTAAGAAACGATAACATGAGCACTAAAGAGCCTTTCATAATTAATGTTTTCACAACCTGAAGGGATTTTAAATGTCGTGAAGATCTAGATAGTTTATAGAACAACATCGTAAACAGAAGGCAACAAAAACTTTACGGATAGCGGTATAGAACTGTAACGTTAGTTCTCTTTGCTTTTATTATTATTTTTTTGTACAGATTTATGGCACAAACGGGTGTTTAAAAATAACTGTTTAGGACTAACATACCCTAAGAAGCTTTCAGATAGTAATTAATAAGTAACCATAACATAAAACAATCATTCGCGATTAGAATATTTTATATTCACAAAAGGACACATGAACTAAAATCGGAAAGAATTATCTAAAATCAGTTCATTTGCCATGGGTACATCTTTTTTTAAATCAGAAATTTTTTTTTGTGACTTGAAGAGATCCAATACGTCTCCGTATCCCTTCGTAATCTAGCGTCCTTCAAATATACGTGGCTGACTTTTGTTTGAACTTGGTTTCAATAATCAATGATTGAAGCGAGTCAGGTTTCGAACCTGGACCTAGACTGGATAGAACTCGGTTCAACTCAAAGGGCCATTCTTAGCGCGGACTTCCGATGGATGTCAGCGAACTAATGTTTTTCGTATTCGTAAACCAGGGTTACCGATATGATATGATATGAATCCTGTACAAGTAATCACTCGATAGCCGGGGCTAGTTTAGCACACTCATAGCGCGGGCTAGCCAAATGTCTATGCATAGCAACCAAAAGGACTACTGGCAGAAGACCAAGGCGCGATTCTGATCTGAAACTGAAGATACTATATCTAATGAAGTAGTGCTTAACCCTTTGCAGCACAAATTAATTTTTTATGTTTTCCATATCATGGATCATAATAAAGCTTCGATCAGTTTTTTTTCAACATTTTAACTCTGCACACAATTTCAAAACACAGATGGCATCTCTATGTATACTCAAGAAGTGGTTCCTTGGTGGAATATCCGTGCCATAAAATTTAGAAAGAAAGAAACTATGGTTCTCCTGAACAACCACTATGCTCCAAAGGGTTAATGATAGATTTTCTTCATTTTACATGTAGGGATATGTTGTTACGTCCTCTGCTCGGTCTCTGCATTAAAAAATTACTAGTCTATCAGTCCCTTGAATGGGATATCGAATTCCGGAGTGAGAAAAGTGGGCAGTAACTTGGAGCTCATATAGCTATTCTAAACAATCTCGAGATCCTTACGACTCAAGAACACACATATTTTTTATTATTTATCTCATTCCAGTTTCATCTTTTAAATATAGTTGAAATCTGATATTTCAAAAGAAAATTAAACATAAATTTAAATTAAAGAAGAAACATTTTAAGAGATACACAAAAGATATAGACTGAATATAATATCAAGAACCAAAAGTAACTCATACTGTGGGTGCTTCTTATTGCTGATTCGAAGCTCCACTCGGAAGTGGGTTTCATTTCCCCTTGGATTGATTACCTAGTTGGGATTTCACTACGATTTTACCAACTGTAAGTTGAATGTCAAGTAATCCCATGGCAAATTCTCGACATCATTATCCCAATTTATATTTCGCTATAACTAATCTCGACGTTAACTAAGACTTACCTATCTAATACAAGGTCCACCAAACGTTGTTACTCATTTCAACAATACTTAAGGACTTCAAATGAGTCATTAAAAAGTCTTCAGAAGAAACTGATTCGGATCAGGTACCGATTAAGTATGGAAAGTATGTTTGAAGTGTCCCAGATCTTCAGTGATGTACCAAAGCACAAGGAAAATCATTTGAAAAACAATTAAAAATAATTTAATTAAAAAATCCATAATGGCACTCCTGGTGAACAAGATCGCGGTTAGGGTTTTTCCCGGGGTTCTCCTATTTCCTCAATTTAGACATGGACATCATTTCCCTACCATATCTCCATTAATAATAATCCGTGGCGCTACAGCCCATGAAGGGCCAAGACCTACCAGCCGGCTGCTGGCCTCACGGCCACATGCCGAAGCACAGGTGGACGATCATCCAATCAGAATGGAGGTATCGTGTGGTTAGCACGATGAGCCCCCCAGCCGTTATAGCTGGTTTGCGTAACCGGATTTCGCTACCTATCGTAGCTCCCCAAGTGCATCACGATGCTGGGTGGGCACCGGTCCCATACACTGGCCGAAATTTCATGAGAAAATTTATTCCCCCATGAGGATTCGAACCAGCGCGCATTCCGTAACGCGAGTCCTAGGCAGGATGCCTTAGACCACGACGCCACGGCGCGGGACCATATCTCCATTACATTTTCATATTCAATAGTATTTCTTTTCTCTGATCACGAATTTATTGGTCACATGGAAGAGCATCGCTTGAGACAAAATAGCACGAGTACAGGGACATCATTTTAGTTTTACTAACATTTCTAATATTAACCTGGCTATACCTTTGGATTAACGGTTGAGAACCGGATACACCGTTTGCTACCCCCTTCCACGACTGGAGTTCGATGATACTGGCGTAAAATAGAAACAAATCACTTTACTAGGTATAGGAGGGAAGAAAAGTAGTTCATCCATTTGCGTAAACTATAAAATATCGCGATTTTGAGTTTGATAATTTTCATTAGGTTTTTCTTTAATCAAAATACAGTACTGTATTAACAATAAGTGTTTTACTCACGAACTGAGCTATCCATTCGGACGTATTCATTATGCAGTGTATATTATACTGTCTACAGCACATTAGCGTCCAGTATAAAGAATATAGCTAAATTGAAAAATAATCATAATATGAATATCTAAACACATTCTTGAAAATTATGGCCGTTCATTTCGATACAGGCTTCAGTTTTTTTGTGCATATTATCGCTCTATAGACTATTGTACCTAATTCCAATTACCAGTTTTGTCCTTCGTACTAGTAACTCATGTTGAAATAATTCTGTCCCTACTCTATAAAAGATTACCTTACGTAATGTAAATTCAATCTTCACTTCTGCCCGATCCGAAAAGATAAAATTACTCCGTCCAAGTGGTTTTGTCGCACAGTCGTAGAAAGGGGGGAAATCACGTGACAGTTAATTATTTAACGGGGCCCTTTTATTTAAGTTGTTTTAAACAGTTGTATAGCCTAATATTACGTAGACGTTCAATTCCTAACATAAATTAATGTTTTCAGGAAAGAGCTAAGACAGTCCAACCACTAGCTTTTACAGAGGGGCGAGCAGAATCGGGTGGGGGAAACCGGGATGCGACGTAGGCAAACGGACGACAGTACCTGTGCGAAAATATGATTCAATATTGAAAGCTCTTTCGTCACTGGAAAACGCGAACATATTTCTAAAACGTACTATAGTTACTAACTCAGTACTGTAGACTATTACCGTAAGGCGACTTTGACTGCATACGCGGCCTTGGTTTTGTGTGAAGAAAGGTTGGAACTTTACTAGTAGAAGGGGTGGGAGTGAAGTACATTTAAAAACTCAGGTACAATAAAAATTGAAGTAAAAATAAAATGGTATCCCTGTACCAGTTTATACAGAATACTGTACATATAGGCTATTCCAACTAAAAAAAGCTGGTGTAATTTCAATAAGTTTAGAACTATATGCAGTTAAACAGGTTACTTAGTTATTGACTATGCTAATTTCGCTCCTGAGATCTTTTTTTCTTAATTTTTTTTTATTAACGACACTGAATCAACAGATAGGTTGTTTAGTTTCGATTGAATTGGTGATGAGATCAGGCTGAGGATGCGCCATGTATTACCTGACATTACAGTTGGGGAGAACTCAGAAAAAACCAAAGAAGTGATCAGTCTAAGAGGGAATCGAACGCACGCCCGAACACAGCTCCGGAACAGCAGAAAAAGCCACCGGCGTATCTCAGTCGGCTAAGGCGCTTGGTTGCCGATCCGGAGTTGCGTTCAGACGTGGGTTCAATTCCCGCTTGGACTGATTAGCCTACGTGGTTGGTTTTTTCCAACCGTAAAGTGAATGTCAGGTAATCTATGGCGAATTCTCGGCCTCATCCCGCAATCTCTAATCTCATCGATGCTAAATAACCTAGTAGTCGATACAACGTCATTAAATAACCAACTAAAGAAGAGCAGAAGACATACTACCGCTTCCCAGATAGTTGATCCTAATTTTATCGCATAATTACATAAGT
Source organism: Periplaneta americana (assembly GCF_040183065.1). NCBI lineage: Eukaryota > Metazoa > Arthropoda > Insecta > Blattodea > Blattidae > Periplaneta > Periplaneta americana. Next base: position 95,534,478 of record NC_091132.1, read on the forward strand.
TACAATATCTGTCGTAAGCTGTCTTTTATGTAGATTTTCAGAGTCTGAATTCAAACCAGTGGCAAACTTTACCAGGTGAATCAAGTGAAAGACACCAGTAGGCTATCAGTCACAGCTGTTCAGTGACGTTCTGAAAATGGGACAAAGAGTAGAATGACCGTGGAAAGTTATATCTGTCTGAAACATATGTCATATTTGAAATTAATATCCCATGCCATGAAGATGACGAAGCATTTAGATTGTGTATGCCGCAGTCATAAAAACCAAAGTAGATTATTGCAGCTCTATTTTACGCGGAGAGAATAGCATGAAGAAAGTTGCTGTAAGAGAAAGGCGATTCCGCACTTGGCCTTGAATGTGTGATTTATATATAATGAAGTAACAACATTTAACTATTATTATGTTAGTGGAACAGGTTTCAGCGATTTTGAAAGCCTCGATGCAGTATTTACAAATAACGTCTAACAAAATACAGTTACCTGGAATGCTGCCGTCTGCAAAATGCACAGGATTAATCGGAGTGGCCATTTAGCTTTGTAGGCTCTGTGACACCAAAGTCTGTGAGCGCCACCAGTGACACCAACAGCTGAGAAGATGGCTAACCATACGGCTGTAAAAGAGAATATAACGTTTTATTATTTCAAAATAGTTACATGTTATTTTTTATATGTACAGATAAGCCAACAACTTGATAGATTAGATTAACATAGGTTAGGTTCGTTGAAGTGTTCAGAACCTCCTTAACGTTGATGGGAGCTGATATTTCTATGAAAGTCATAACTGTCTGCTACTTCATGGTCCTGCTTAGACATTTGATTTCAATTCAGGATAATTTACAAAGAAATTCTTTGTGTGGACCGCTTTCATTGCCTGACACGATTGTTTTATGAGCTGTATGCCACAAGGAACACTCGAACACTTAATAGTATTCTCTTTCAGAAGAAATCCGTATTAAACATTTTTAAGGGTTATAAAAATCTTCTGTCTGAAGAGGGTTTGGACTTAATGAACATCGAATTCTTTAAACAATTCAGAACGATATGCACATATTTGAGGAGCAAACTTTCGAAAGAGACTTTGTCCACAAAAAATAATATAACTTTGTTTTCTCATTAGAAGGCTCATCTTCACATTTCAGTACACTCATACCGATAAAAAGAGTCTGTTCCATGTATAACACAATGTAAAAATTGAGGTATTTTTAAAAAACAACTATATCCACAAACTGAATACATTCAAACACAACACTGTCACTTCCAGCGAATCACAGCAGAGTTACCATGGAAACCAACGTTTCAGAATGCATTGCATTGCATGAGCTCCAGCAGACCTGACTCATGCGTTATGGTGAGGTGGTATGTTTGCAATATTCAAGTAAATTGTAATAAAACGTAATTTAAGACCTCTCCGAACTTACTATTACGATGTATCGTAATACTTGGTTGCATTCCGATCCTTCCATATACTAAGTTCACTGTTGGCAGTCATTGCAGTATGGAGAGAGCAGCGCGAGCAACGAGGCTTAAGACAAAAAGCCTCTAAACTCATGGGTACGACCTTGATTCGCAAGCTTGAGGAGAGACCGGTGAGGAGGTATCCAATCGCTTCATCTCCTTACGGGACCAGTCTAGCCTTTCGTCACAATATTATGTCGCGCTATATTGGTGTTCTCTGAAAGCGCTGCGTTGCTGAGTTTAATTTAATCAAAGTGTATGCGTGTGTGTGTTACATCTTAATTTTGTGTAAAATGACTCATACTGAGAGAACACTGAGGTCATTTTGTAGAATTAAAAGAGGAACCGTTTTCAAGTTGAACATATGAAACAAAATATTCTTACAAATATAAGAGATCGACATCACCTTTACATATTAAAATAGAGGGTAGAGGAAGACAAAATATAAATTTTCAGTTTTCATAACATAAGAAATTCCTTGGCTAACAGGGTTCTCTGAGACAAATAAGTTATGTTGTTTACGTCTATTCTGTTTGGGGTGAAAATGAGTGGTGATCATCTTCTTGTGGGGTCTGTGCCACAAAAAAATTTGATAGAAAACCGATAAACATCTGCTCTGTAAAAAGATATAAGGTAAGTAGATTTTTTCAGCCTACACAATGTTAACACCTTAGCTTCGCCACTGTTTCTTACTGGCTTATTTTACGATGCTTTAATAACATCTATGATTATCTAGCGTCTGAATGATATGAAGATGATAATGCCAGTGAAATGAGTCCAGGGTCCAGCGTCGAAAGTTATCCACCATTTGCTCTTAATGGATTGCGGGGAAAACCCCGGAAAAACCTTAACCAGGTAACTTGTCCCAACCAGAATTTGAACCCGGGCCCGCTCGTTTCATGGTCAGGCATGCTAACCGTTACTCCACAGCGGTGGACTCTGTAGGATTTTTCTAACAGTGAAAAGATTATAGGGTAAGTAACTGTATTCATATACGAATTGTTGTTTAATGTGCTGCATTGAACTTCGATGTTATAGACATAGGCAGTGTTCTTGTTGTGTGTGTGTCATTGAAACTATGGAAACGAGTTACTTACCAAGGAGTTACATGGCCAATATTTATCATTGTATGGATAGCATCCTTAGCAAAATATTTGGGACTAAGAGGTATGAAGTTAAGGAGAATGGAGAAAGTTACACAACATAGAACTGCACGCATTGCAGTCTTCACCTGACGTAATTAGGAACATTAAATCCAGACATTTTGAGATGGGCAGGGCATGTAGCACGTATGAGCGAATCCAGAAATGCATATAGTGTGTTAGTTGGGAGATCGGAGGGAAAAAGACCTTTGGGGAGGCCGAGACGTAGATGGGAGGATAATATTAAAATCGATTTGAGGGAGGTGGGATATGATGATAGAGACTGGATTAATCTTGCGCAGGATAGGGACCAATGGCGGGCTTATGTGAGGGCGGCAATGAATCTGCGGGTTCCTTAAAAGTCATTTGTGTGTATGTATGTATGTACTGTTTGTGACGTCAGTTCAATATAATACCAGGCCTCTACGAAATACAATACCATATAATGACAAAAGACAGTATAATATCAAGTGTGCATTCTAGGTGGAATTCGAGCCCACTTGCATCACGGCCGGAATATAAAATTAATTTTTAGCGAAATTATTTACGATTATTATTATTATTATTATTATTATTATTATTATTATCATCATCATCATCATCATCATTATCATCATGTTCTCGGTGACATAGCGGCCACTTTGCTTGCTATTTGATTCGAATGTTTTCAGGAACCTTAAATCAATCTACACTAACACTTTCAGCCAAAGCTGTCGTGCTCTACTGAAAACCTTCCCTTGTAAGTGGCTGCTCATTGTATAAGGAATTGGAGACTCGGCAAACATCCTATGAAGTGGGTCAATGAATAATTATGAGTACAGATCTCTTGTCTCTATGTCTATGCAACGTCACAGTTTGCGTTGAAGGGGAAGGGAGATAGCAAATGTTGTACTAATCTGTGAGAAAATGTATGGCTGAACTCTGAACTTATGATCATTGCATTGGAATGAAGACAACTTTGTTTTGCTTTCTAGTACTCTGATGCCCACGACCAAGATAAGTCACTTCAAACTTAACGGTCAGTCACCGGCAGAGATATAATAAAATATCTGCAAAGGTTTGTTAATCAAGACTGCACGCCATAATCACATAAGGCTACAAACTAATTGCTTTCACTCTTCTGAATTGTAGGGCAAACTCGGCTAATTTCCTGATATTTTGATTTAAATTTATCACGAATTTATATCAGGGACAAATATAATTCTCACGGTATAGTATAAATGGCAGAAGCTGTATTATAACCAGGCTTAGGATCCCAGACAACTTAAGAAGGAAGTGAAGTTAACAGTGCAACGGAGTATAGCTGGAGTGAGATGGCACGGTGAGTTTTGTTTACCTGTGCGTTAGAGTACAATCTGATTCGTGATCAGAGGTACAGTATTCTTCCGTCTCTCCCTACGAAACGAACTCAGGCCATCACAGTGCATTTTCAATACATAGTGAACAGTTTTTTGGAACTAGTTGCAAGTATGTACTGCATCGTTGTTCATTGTAACGCTAACGACTTCAATGTCATCGAAGGACATGAAAACTTGTGAGGTATGTATTCTACTTCATTTTGCACTGTCACTAGATTGTATTATTAACAGTAGAATAAAACGAAGCACATTGACGTCGTTATTTACATTCACAGTATATATGCCTACTATGTTCAAAGAACTCTAAAGTTAAGTTGTGCGTGCTTTGGTTGCTAAAGTGTCCCGGATTCTAAGCCTGATTATAACATAGATTCTGTTCACTGCGCTCTTGCAGTGACGTGAGCGGATTTTTTGGAAACTACTTGAAGAACTGAGATCTATAGCTTTGAATTCCTAAGTGAATACACCATCCGATTTCTTTTGTCAAAAGAAGAGTTTTTTTGCTGTTTTTTGTGGTCCAAATTGTTTTCAATGGTGAGTACTGGTGCAAAATATATACTTATCAATGCATTGGTTTGTAACACAGCTTTATCTTGGGAGGTTTCGCAGCGTTTTTATCATTTCACGAGGCCATTTTTTCTTCTCTTTCAATTTTTCTATGGTATAACAACATTCTCTGGTGGAAGAAATAACAAGTGTATGGAACGTAAAATATTTGCACATCGTGCAGGTTGCAGATAGCAGGTAATCGCAGGGTCAAATCTGAAAAAAAAATACAATGTAAGTGATATGAAAGAGGCAATTGATTGTGTCTAAAACAAAGGAAAACGCAGAGAAACCTCGTCTTTGTCTTGGCAAGTTCGATGAGGACCAGAAGGGATCAAAGCAGTGGTCAATGAGAATGACATTTTCAGTCCCTCAAGTGAGTTAAAAGAGGTAGACAACGAAACAGCAGCATCTTCAGGAGCCAAACAAAGATGATCTGAGCATAAAGAAAAGCTGAATGATAAGTCTAATGATTTTTGTGCGGACCTTGCTCAGTAAAATTTCGAGGACGATAAGCATGGTGAAAGATGGATTCAGTATATCAGTTGTGGTCAATGGTTTCGTGATACGTACCTTTCAAAATACAGAACAAGTTTTAATTGTTTGGGTTGTAGGTACGAATCTCACTGTGGAATTTAAAATTAGACTGAATAAGCCTAAATATTTTGAATTTAATGGCTATCACGAAAATATCCTTGTATTATCACGAAATTATACCAATCCTTCAATAGTGATAATTTTTTGTTTCCCTATTTCTGTTGTTTGTTTATAATTATTGTATGAATTTGAGGTAAAAATGCTGACATGTAACTTCCTGAAACCTATCATTTTTTTAATATTTGAACCTTAATTTTGCACTGACATTTTAGTATCACGAAATTAGCCGAGTCTTCCCTACTAATATCTGTTGTTCCTGCAGCCGAAAAAGTGAAATGCCGACGGCGACCGAGGACATATGTTCTTAAGTCCCGTAGCGTTTGTAAAGAACTTCATTCTAGTGAAAGATTTGTTCCTATGTTGATAAGACGTAATCTGAATCTCACCCCATATAACTGTCTTCCACTGGGCCGTGGTGAAGGCGAGATATATTCCGTACACAGCGAACACGTGCAGGTAGATGAAAGCGATGACGTTACGCCAACGGATGTTCCACTCGTACTGTGGCTGTTCCTCCTGCTTCTTCTCCAATTCCTGCCCCAGCTGCTCCTCCGTCTTCTTCTCATTTCCTCTGGAGCGCGTTCCGGATGTCGACGGTTCGCTGCTTTTGTACACGTCCTCCGTTAGGAACAACGCGGTCGTCGTCGTCAAATTCGGCGCCATTTTGAACACCAATCTGTAAGAAAGGAAGAAGCCTTAGTAATATATGTTACGAATTGTGTACGAAGAGTCATAAATCAGTCATCATCCACATCACAGTCTCGGCCTGTTATACTGTTAGACATGTTTGGTTACAGAAGCATTTATAAGGCTATGTGTACACAAGCGACAAATTGTTGAACGACATTTTTGTCGTAACTGTGTGTTCAGTAGGTTTGAATGAGTGTGTGTACACAGGCAACGACGCGACAAAACTGTGTCTGACAGAGTGCTGCATTGGAGTTAAATCGCTCGCTTGAACTCGGTCGAATGTTGCACGCTCGAGCGAGATAAGATCGGTTGTGATACGCTCGTAATAAATAGAAGCACAATACAAGGTCATCTCACCGACATGTCTTATCTCGTATGGAGGGCGACAGATAAGATACACATGTTTTGCTCACACGGTAAAAATAAGGCTTTATTTTCTGCGTTTATGACAAACGTCTAATGGAACGTACCAAAACAGTAACATGAAGTTATAAATAAAATAGTATGAAAACTTCGATATACAGTCATTATTGCTAATTAATAATTATTCAATATTTGATTTACCACATATATAATATGATAGGTCCATACATAGTGTTCCGCCTATATACTGCGACAATGTAGAAACGTTTTACAAAATATTATTATATAGCAGTAAATTAATAACAATATTAGTACAGAGATAACGTCACAGAAAATATAATAAAACGAATAATCATGCTGCATAACTGTTACAGACGCAAAGATTGATACACTAATTATTAGAGATTATTATTATTATTATTATTATTATTATTATTATTATTATTATTATTATTATTATTATTATTATTCCAACGGGAATGCCTCTTAGTTTTACCATTGATATTCAATGTATAGTTCAAGCCATCATCTTGACATATATTATCAAAACGTCAGAGGATTAAACACTAAAATTGATTAATTTTTCGGAAATGTTGTTAGTAATGCTGACACTATTATCTGTTTGACAGAAACATGGCTTCAAGAGCTTCTTGAGTATAATAATTTATTCCCTAATTATTATACCATTCTTCGTGGTGATAGAAAATTTGAGGATACCAATAAAACCCGTGGTGGTGGTGTCTTAATAGCTGTCAACAATCAAATACCTGTAGTATACCGGAGACATGACTTAGAATTCATTAGCGAGTGTGTATGGATTCAGATTCCTATGGAAGACGGATTCAATTTGTTAATTGGTAATCATTACTTTCCACCTGATACTGATCCAAAGTTTCTAAAATCTTATCTAAATTTTCTTGAAAATCATCTCGATACACACAATAATAGAGTAGTTTTTCTCGGCGATTTTAATACTCCTGGTATGAATTGGTCATCTGGTTGTTGCGCTAATAACATCCATTACTACTCCAAAATTAAGGCTCAAGAGTTATTTTCATCTTCTTGCTTTCTTGGATTGAAACAAGTAAATTCAACAGTTAATAACAAAAACTTACTTGATCTTGTATTTACAAATTTAACCGAGACTGAGGTCAATCTGGCCACTCACTCGCTAGTCTTGCAGGATGACTATCATCCTCCCTTAACAATAACTCTTGAAGTCACAGTAAATTTTTCCCCCCAGAATCAACAAAATTCTTTCCCAAATTATTCTCAAGGTGATTACTTGAATTTATATTGGAGTCTATATAATTACGATTGGTCCTGTGTTTACCAAGCTGTCGATGTTAACGATGCAGCTAGCTCACTATGTTCAGTAGTTAATAGTGTCATATCCCAGGCAGTTCCTGTCACTCGAGTCAAAAGGTCTAGTTATCCACAATGGTTTTCTAACACCTTACGTAAACTTATTAGAAAGAAAGACCATGCACATAAAAAATATAAAAAATTCAAAACTGAATTTTATTATCAAGCATTTTCCTACTATAGAAAACATGTGAAATTTAAAATTAAATCGGATAAATTATCATGGCTTCAAAATATTAATGAAAATCTTGAAACGGAACCAAAAAAGGTTTTGGAAATATGTTGAATCATTTCGGAAGACAGATAATTATCCCTCTGAATTAATTCTTAACGATAAACACATCACAGATCAATTAGACATTGTCAATGCTTTTGCTGATCACTTCAAATCTGTTCAGACTAAACACAGCCATACATATGAAAACATTATTACGAATATAACAGACTCATTACCTATACCTAAAGTAACACATGATGACGTTCGTAAAGCAATTAAAAAACTGAAACCAACAAAAACAACTGGCACTGACGGTATTCCAAATTGTATAATTAAAGGATGCTCTAATATATTTATTCCTCTTTTAGCCCACATATTTAATATTAGTTTGAAAAATGGTGAATTTCCCTCACTATGGAAACAAGCTGCAATTATTCCTATATTTAAAAACGGAAAAAGAAATGATGTCAGAAACTACAGACCTATCTCAATCCTAAATAACTTTTCAAAAATTTTTGAAACCATTATTCACAGACATATATCGTTTTATGTGAAAAACAAGTTCAATTCTTCACAACATGGATTTACTAAAACTAAATCCACTGTCACTAACCTGGTCACATATCTAAATCAAATTGTACCAATAATTGAAACGCAGGGACAAACTGATTCAATATATTTTGATTTCAGCAAAGCTTTTGATGTAGTTCCGCACTATATCCTTCTTCATAAGTTAGGAAATATTGGCCTTTCTGTAAGCTACGTAAAGTTGTTCGAAAATTATTTAAGTAATAGAGTTTCATGTGTAAGACTGTTTAATATACACTCTTATTCTTATAATATAAATTGCGGAGTCCCGCAGGGATCTACTTTAGGACCTCTCCTATTTATTATATTCATAGATGATATATGCAAAAGAATAAGTTCTGACTGTTCATTATTTGCAGACGATTTAAAAATTTTTCGTACAATCAAAAGTAGTACTGACTGTCAATCACTTCAATGTGACATTAATTCAGTTGCTAAATGGTCGGAAGACAATGGTATGACAATTAACGTATCCAAAACTAATGTAATAATCTGTTCTAGAAAAACTTCTTCACTGAAATTTAATTATTATCTAAATAATGTACTAATTAACAGAACGGATTGCGTAAAAGATTTGGGAATATTCTTTGACAGTAAATTGTATTTTCATAGTCACGTTGATTACATTTACAATCACGCAATCAGAATGCTAGGAATAATACGGTCAATAACTTATTCTTTTTCCACGCCCGATTCTCTTTTAATGCTATACTATACATTGGTGCGATCGAAACTCGAATATGCATCTGTAGTTTGGAACTCGATTACAACTACGGACTCGGCTAAATTAGAAAATATACAAAGAAAATTTATATCCTTATGTTCATTCAGATTTCTGCCCATTAATTCCAGGTATAGTTATGAGAGAAAATGTGAATATTTTAATTGTCAAAATCTATATGCTAGACGCCATGAGCTAGATTATCTGTTCTTTTGTAAAGTCCTCAAAGGTGATATATCCTGTGACTCTTTCTTAAACAATATTACCTTACGTATTCCAACAAAAGATATGAGAGCCCACAAACTTTTCTATATTAGAAATTCTAAATTTCTTTCACCAGTCTCCAGATGCATTAAAACTGCCAACATGCATGGCTGCGAATTCGATCCCTTCAATGTATAGACTTTGTTTGCTCTTGGCAACGATTTATCATTAATGTATTCTTTTAGGCATTATACTCAATTAACATTGTCTCATAGTATTCTTAGTTATCCATTCATCGTCATTATTGTAATTGTAATTATATTTATGTGTAATAATTAGTTTTGTTTTATGTTTTTGTTATATTTGTGCTGAACTGTAATTGGCCACTGGCTGTTGTACAGCACATTAAATAAATAAATAAATAAAATAAATAAATAAATTATTATTATTATTATTATTATTATTACTAGAAAACTTGATACATTTCTTGCATTATCGTGATGATTGTGTTCTCCGTTTATTTACAGTCAATAACATCTATCAGATGTGGCAAAAACAAAATCACTCCTGTGTGGGGAAAAAAGAAAACATTTACCTACAACATTTACATTACATTTTAAAGCAAGTTTTGTAGTTGCACTATGGAGAGGTTAGTTAAACACTGCAAAGTTTTGAAATGATAAACATCTATGATGTTACTACACAGTTCATCAATGTAACAAGAACGAATGTCTAACGCTCGGCTTATACCGTTCGAGGATTTATCGCTCGCGACAATTTTACCCATCATGCATGTGCGCTACCTATCGGATTATGCTATTAACTACTTGGCGCTCGAGCGAAAACGTCCGATGCAGACCTCTGGTGTCTGAGCTGTTGAAAGAGTTGTAGAGGATCTAATTTTACTGAGTTTTAAATACAACGCATTGCGCATGTGCAGTGAACAAGGGCGCCAAAATGTATGCTAGTTGTGGACAGTCTTGCAAAGTTTGTTGCCCACATACAGGAAGACTGCTACCAAGACTCGGCCCGTTTTTTTAATTCCGTATCTGTACATACATAAGTATATGATGACACTAAGAAAAACAAGACTTCTTGGTACACTCTTTGTAAATCGATGAGCCAGTTCAAAAGGGAATCAATTCAAACTTTAAAGTTTTGAGACAACTGAATTTTAAAGATTATTTTTGCTGTGAAAAATTTATTTAACATACTTTAATATGAAACTTATAGTACGGTATATATAAAACATTATGATCAGAAATTGGAGCAATTTAAACGATTCTTTGATTTTTCATATCAACATAAAACTTTAAAATGCAGATTCCTCAAAACCTTAGATATATTTTGAGTTGTTTTTCCTTTTAAACTAGGCTGTCGAATGAAAAACACAGTCGTTGAAATACAGTATGTTCGAAATACAGCCTATTCGTTTTTTCATCTTCCATAACTTTTGTATATAGATTTTATTAATGAAATTAAAAATTGGAAAGCTACAACCTGTGTTCCACACTTTGTACTATAGTTAAATTAAAACAATCGACTTGATACAGTTAAAGACACCAAGGATTTCCATGGCAACATCCATTCCCCTTTCTTTTAGGCCAATAAGGAGCTGCCGAGAGCGATAGTGAATGAAAATACTGATATAACAAGAGTTATTGGTGTAATTCTTCTGAGCCAAGTGCACTCAAGAACAAGAGATAAGAGCCACCGGCATGACTCAGGACGTAGCGCGTTTCCCTGCTGATCTGGAGTTGCGCTCGGGAGTGGGTTCGGTTGCCGCTTGGACTGATTATATGATTGGGTTTCTTACGAGGTTTTCCCCAATCGTTATGCGAATGTCAGGTAATCTTTGACGACTTCTCGGCCTCATCTCACCAAATACAATCTCTCTATCATCATTTCCATCGACGCTAAATAATTTAGTAGTTGGTACAGCATCGTTAAATAACCAAGTAAAAAAGCAAGGGAGAAGAATGCAGAGTGAATAAGCGTTTACTTCCGTTATCAAGGTGTACTGGCGTGGGTAGAATCTACAAATCCCCTCTGAAGTGTCCGATCATTATCAATAGCAACAGCACCGATATGAGTGAGATCAAAGGCATTTTTCGGTTACAGATATATTTAATAATTGAAGATTTTATCGTTCTAACCTACTTTCCAACTTTCTATAAGTTTTATGAATAAAACAGGCAATTCCTCGACCAACGAAACCGAAATGGTTCTGTCACTGTTTTTCCGCTTAGTGGGGTAATTTAAGTAGGGTAATAAGTTATACTGTCAAAAGTCTGGTTCTATTCCCAAGCAAAGGAACATTCTTTGATAGCTGAGGTTTTGTATTTCTCGATTGAAATAATGTCTTGTCAAGTTATTTGTTCATGGGGTTGGTAAAAGGTATGGATTTTCTTGACAGCATCACGCTACTGAAAAGATAGTTTCTTTTTTCAGAACTCTTAATACTGTATATTCGAAACATTCTCATCGTAAAGCAGTGTCTTTCAAACTGGTGTCGCAACCTCCAGAAGGGTCTTGTTGTCGTACAAAGGGATCGCGAAATAAATAGGCCTATAAATAAAAGTATATAAAATAAATAAAACTCATTTACTGAAGAAACCAATAAAAAATTAGCTATATTGAAAACATTTGAAGGGTTTGCGGGAAAAACGATGACTGTCACATCTCTGTTAAGGATTAGATAATGATCTAATTGAGTCTATAACTGCAAGATGTAATGCTATTTCTATAGAAAATAAAGGAAAGGATTACGTATTCATGGTGGTAATTCTACTTTTTATCAGTTTTCATAAGAACAACACTAAATTTCCTAGTGATCCATTGAATTAGATAATGACATCAACCTTAACAGAATTGTGACAGTCATCATTTTTCCCGCAAACCCTTCATTTTATTGGAACACAGTTGTTGAAGCACATTTATTAAAAACCACAGTCCAAAATACGATTTTGTGTGATGAATGGGCCTGTTTTTCAGTTTTTATACGAACACATTTGAAACTCAGAAGAAAATAGTTATAAAGCAATAACAAATGATTCCTGTGTTTAGACGAAAAGTACTTTTCACATATGTAAGACGGGGCCAAAAGGATTAATATTTTCAAGGCTTCTGTGACCAAATTTTCGTATACACTTCGACGGGCAAGCCAGAACTTGCCTAAATATTTCTATGTAAATTATAGTTGATAGTTCGATAGCTACTTGTGTCTCTCAACTATGCAAATATGTCGTCCAAACATGTCGCTATCAAAGCAGCTATACAATTTGAATTCTTCTATCATGTAAGTTTATAGTACTAAAACGTGTTCAAAATAATTGCTCCGATTTTAATATGGGCTTTTTTCTTATGGCATGTAAAGAACGAAGTTAGTCTTAATATGCAGCTAATACTATAAAGAAGAATTGCATCAGCATGGAGAGCTTTCTGGTCACTGCAATTCATACTCCTTGACAAGAAACTGAACCGCAAACTAAAGCTGGAGGTGCTGCAATCCTGTATCTTCCCAACCTTACTTTACGGCTGTCAGACCTGGAAACTGACCATGAACCAGAAGACGCAGATCCAGATCTGCCAGCGCAAAATGGAGAGGAAAATCCTAGGACTCTCCCTCAGAGACAAGATTTCCAACACCAGACTCAAGCAGATTACAAACACCAGAGACATGGCACACCAAGGGGAACGCCTGAAATGGAAATGGGGAGGCCACGTGTCGAGACTCCAAGGCTGCAGATGGGCGCATATTTCCACCACGTGGGACCCACGCATCGGGAGGCGAAACCGAGGAAGACCTGGGACCAGATGGGCGGACTTCTTCAAGAGCCTAGCTGGACCCCTGTGGTCCAGAACAGCCAAGAACCGAGAAGAATGGAGATCGCTACAGTTTGCCAGTATCGAGTGAGAGTGCAAGTGTACACACACGAACGACGAACAAAACTTATATAGAACAGAATCTACCGTCATGCGGATTAGCTCACCGCATGATCTCTAAAGAGCTCCCCTTTTAGGAGGCCATAGCCCTTCACGGGAAATCCAAAGGCTATTTCATTCATTCATTCATTCATTCATTCATTCATTCATTCATTCATTCATTCATTCATTCATTCATTCATTCATTCATTCATTCATTCATTCATTCACTATCTTCAAGTATATTAAGTCTACAGCTATCATAGTGAACTCAGGATAGTATCAGTGAAATGTGTCGTAGTTTCAGTGCAGTGAGTTGACAGCGAAATAAGTGTAGTGCTGAAAGATACTTGTTCATATATGAGCATATCATACTCGTGGGTTTTAATTCGAACTTAGGGTTAATATACAAATTAGATTTACTTTAAATGTTATTTTAAGTGATCGTGCTTCATTTAATTTAGGATGCTCCTTGTTATTATTATTATTATTATTATTATTATTATTATTATTATTATTAGTATTATTAATTTATTATTAATTGTATTTTATTTAATTGTGTTTATTATTAATTGTCATTATTGAGTGTAATTAGTTACCACTGCCACTGGGAATTTACCCATTTGCAGTGAGAATAAATACATAAACATATGTGCTTGCGTTGGCTATTGTTGGAAAATGTCATTGTTAGAAATTGGTGCTATCGAAACCTCAGGGAGGTTTTTGTCCTGAATTTCGCAGCTCATCGTTCTGTCAGACTGCAGGAAAAGGAAGATGAATTTATTTTTCAACAAGATGGTGCACCACCTCACTTCCACCATCATGTGCGTGAGTGCCTCAACGAGCATTTACCTCAACGTTGGAGTGGCCTCCGTACTACCTCACCCAATCCACTGTATTTTTTTCCTGTGAGGATACGTAAGAGACAAAGTTTACTTTTCTCCTTTGGCCAATAACCTGCAGTCGCATCACAGCTGCAGGGCGAGACGCCATCCTAGATGTGTGTCATGTGACGAGAGGTTCACATATCGAGAACTTGTAAGGTATTAAATAAAACTAGGGAAGGTTACCTTGTTACTGGCGCTTATCCCGTTGCTGTAGCATTAATAGCAGTTACTTTGGGACACGATATAAGTTAGTAATATTAAGTTTTGCACGGGATTCGTGAAGTATCAATTATGTTATATTTACGTTTTAGAGCAGTGGTCGTCAGCACTCGCTGAAATGTGCAAAGGGTAAGTGGAGCCGTCCCGTGTATCCCGTCGTGCAGGAGGAAGCGGTAGAGAGCATAATCGCTAGCAGCTACGAGTACGCCATGGTGCACTGTGTTCTCCGCGGGTAAGGGACGCTAGCCACAGGATGCTCTGCGCTGACGACCATTGTTTTAAAGGATCGTGCAGCTAAAAAGTTTGAGAAACTCTATGGCCTAGAGTGATGTATTTTCATAATTAGAAGGCGGATTCATATGCATTGGAAAACGCCAAAATATGCATGCACATACCGAAGAAAAATAATGCCAATAAATCTAACGAGTTCAGGGCTATCAGCCTGATATCGCACTCGGCGAAGATTCTTCTGCGAATACTGAATCGGCATTTATATACTGAGATGGAAGAATAGTTAGAAGAAGAGCAGTTTGGCTTCAGGAAGGGAAAAGGTACGAGAGATGCAATTGGACTGCTACGAACAATCGGCGAAAGATACTTAGAGAAGAATAAAGAAGTGTATATAGTAGGTTTGTGGGCCTAGAAGAGGCGTTTGACAGAGTGGATTGGAATAAACTGATGGGGATCCTAAAGAAAATTGGCGTGGATTGGAAAGAGAGGAGGTTGTTGAGTAACCTTTATATGAAACAACGAGTCAAAGTCAGGATAGGAGAAGAAATGTCGGAAGGAACTGAACTAGGAAGAGGAGAATGTCCTTTATCACCTATTTTGTTCAACATCTACTTGGAGAATTAGGTGAAGAACATGGGAGGGGTGATAGTAGAAGGAAGAATAACGTGTATGAGATTTGCTGATGATATGGCGTTGTTAGCAGAAGAGGAGATGATACTAAGGAATATGCTACTGGAGATAAATGACAGCTGTGAGCAGTATGGAATGACGATAAATGCCAACAAGACGAAGACCATGATCATAGGAAGAAAGGTAAAGTAGGTAAACTTCCGAATTCTAAATGAGGCAGTAAAACAAGTGCACAGCTTCAAATACTTGAGGTGTACTATAAGCAGTAACATGAGCTGCTGCCAAGAAGTCAAAAGGAGAATAGCAATGGCAAAAGAAGCTTTCAATAGAAAAAGGAGCATCTTCTGCGGACCTCTGGAAAAAGAAGTAAGGAAGAGAGACTAATGAAGTGCTTTGTGCGGAGTGTAGCATTGTATGGTGCAGAAACATGGACATTACGACGAAGTGAAGAAAAGCGACTAGAAGAATTTAAAATGTGGATATGGAAAAGAATGGAGCGTGGGAAATGGACAGACAGAGTAAAAAACGAAGCTGTGTTGGAAAGAATGGATGAAGAAAGAGTGATGCTTAAACTGATCAGAAAGAGGAAGAGGAATTGGCTGGGTCACTGGCTGAAAAGAAACTGCCTTCTGAAGGATGCACTGGAAGGAATGGTGAACGGGAGAAGAGTTCAGGGCAAAAGAAGATATCAGATGATAGACGACATTAAGATATATGGATGATATGAGGAGACAAAAAGGAAGGCAAAAAATAGGAAAGACTGGAGAAAACTGGATTTGCAGTGAAAGACCTACCCTTAGGAAGAACACTATGAATGAATGAATGCATTTAAAAAAACAAAATATATACACAAAAAGTAACAAAACATCCACTGTTAAAATTGAATATTATATATATATATATATATATATATATATATATATATATATATATATATATATGAGGGGTTCACAACCAGAGTGGACCAAGTTCATCTGGAATAGTTCTGAGATATTGAGTCTTCAAATTCCTGGCTCTTAGCAACCTTCACCTTCCATAGGAAATGCTGCCCTCTGTGGAGTAACAAATGAGTTGTGGACTTTGTTATGGCAATGAATAAATCTAAGTTTTCTTCATCCGAGATTGTATTAATCCACAAAATGATAACTGGTGGACTTGGTCTACTCTGGTTATGAGCCCCTCATATATATATATATATATATATATATATATATATATATATATATATATATATATATATAAAGAGTCCACTGCAAGAATGATGGATGTCATTTGGAATACATTTTGCAGGAGAAGCAATTGAAAGTTTGAAATGTTTAGAGCTCAAAGCTGGACTGTGATTTTCCGATCATTACTGGACAATGACTATCAGTGTTAATGCTATATAACTCTCTATGTACATTCTATATGTCTTAAGCTATGCATTGACAGTCTTGGTTCATTTTCGACAAGAAAGTGACATCCATCATTCTTGCAGTGGACTCTTCATAGGCCTATATATGAAGGAATTTACTATTATTGCTCATTTTTTTGTTATACGTAAGAATATTAAGACACCATCACTTGTTAAATTTGCGTGTACTTCAACCTACTGCTTAAAAGGAATACACTTCTAGCACATTCTCCGTTACGCAGTGTTGAGACTAATTTTTTTTTTATTTGTTTTAAAATAGAATGCACTCTACACCCTGTCGAAGTTTCTGTGACGTCAATATAATAAAATGAAATATTCTGATTTGCCATGTCGGCAAGTAGAAAATAGAAAATTGCACTATCGTGCCTATATAATTGTTGACAAGTGGCAAAATTCGAGTTTTGCGAACGCAAAGAAGTCTATCAACATTTCCTGCAACTTCCGCGACAATCATTGCAGCGTTCTCGTGACAACTGTCAAAATCACGTGCTAAGTAGACGATAAGGAGGCTTCTTGTTTTGATTATCCACATGTGTTCTTTTAATCTTAACGTTCATCCATCTTAACGCCCCAATATAATATACTGTATTTGCACAGTCAGCAATGCATTTAATTATGGAGTGCTTTATTAATTGTCGCGGAACTATTCACAATGATTCGCCGACAACAGTGCATGTCTGCATGTTGTCAGATTGCAATAAATAAAATATAACTACTGTAATGTGTTTCAATATCTGAGTTTCTTCTGTGTTCCATTTTTTCGGTTTTCCGTATTTTTAATCTTGTTTCACGATCAGACATAGCCCTGCTATCCGTTACTCCACAGCGGTAGACAAAACGTAATGTTAAGAACCAACAAGTTTAATAATAATAATAATAATAATAATAATAATAATAATAAGAAGAAGAAGAAGAAGAAGAAGAAGAAGAAGATTGCCATCCTTACAGACTCTAAAATAGCTATACAAGGAATTCTAAAGTCAAACACCATAACACAAGAGAATGTTGCAGATTCATCTCCCAACTTCAGACCATCGGCTAATATTTAACACGACAGTGGATTCTAATTGTGGAATCGTAGGGAACGAAATAGCAAACCAACTCGCGAAGATAGGATCCCAAATCCTACAAACCAAAAATAAGTACGTCAAAGATAGATCTTGAATGAAGGCAGAATTGGAAAAGGTACCGTACAATGGGTAAGAGTTGGAAGTCTCTCAATGAGAGTCTTACACTAATCAACAGTGCTCTCAGAAAATCAGTGGGGCTCTGTTTACATTCACTTACTGGCCATGACTGTTTAGGACATTATTTTTACAGACTAAAAATCATATACTCTCCAACCTGTGTGACTCTGAAGAAATCAGGGGCAAAGAACAACTGCAATTCTGTCCCCTGCTGTCTCCTATGAAAGTGATGTTGCTTCTAAATATTAGAAGGCTCAATTACTGATGTAATGACTTCCTCGCCACAAGCAGTACATTAGATACAAACTAACCATATGTTCAATAAAGAAGTTTAAACTGTTAGCAATTAGATATAACTTATTTGAAATATCTTCATAATGTTCAGTACCTTGCAACATAGTCAACAGATGAGCTTAAAACAACGCGTTATCGGCTCGGTAGCGTAGTCGGTATAGCGCTGGCCTTCTGTGCTCGAGGTTGCGGGTTCGATCCCTGCCCAGGTCGATGAAATTTAAGTATGTTTAAATGCGATAGGCTCATTTCAGTAGATTTACTGGCAGGTAAAAGAACTCCTGCGGGACAAAATTCTGGCACACTGGCTACGCTGATGTAATCTCTGCAGTTGCGAGCGTCGTTAAATCGTATTTTTAACACCACATTAATTTTATCTTGTAATTTCAGTGTCCATGACTTTAAGGAAACTTTCACGTGACGCTTATTAATTTGCTAACATTGAAACTTCAGATGCGGATGAGCTGGTTTACGACGATGGCAGACCCGGAAAGAAGGAATAATTTTATTTCTAAAGGACCAAGTTGAGGTTGTGAGGTGTTTTTCGGCGTTCTCCCGATTTTTCCTCATCATTCCACAAACAGTCTCCGCATTTCCCCTTTTATTGTCAATTCCTCGTTTTGTAAAACATGACATCTTTCGTGTTTATGTGACTTCAGAGCCACCGCACGCCGCAGTAGGTGTTTGTACAGTGATTGGTAGATGGCAGTTGTGGAGAGTTTTATTCAGTGATCTCAACATTATAAACTGGATACACAACTCCTGTAGAGAAATGCTGAAAAAAACGTTACGTGTAACTTACAAGTTAAGTTTAAGGTTTTTTATAATTGCGTCTGACTTAGTTATATTTTTTGTTATAAATTTTGACAAATGCTACACAAAGTGTTATATTTCGGTGACCAAATTAATTTCGTCTGTCAAACGATTCGACAAGGACTTTACTAGTCTTGTACGGCGTTCAAAATTTTATAGAGATATTTCGTATTAATTTTCTCCAGTGTTATATTTATTTGTGTTATAATTTTGTTTTTAAGAATAAACGCGATCTCTAATTCTCGAAAATTATATTTTTTGTGCCGTTTATCGAAGTGTATAAAACTGCTGTTCTGGAAATGCCGTCCCTTCTGAATTGAACCTTAGCAACTCTCTTACCGAAGGAACAAAATTTCCCTGCTATAAGGCAGTATTTACATTTAGAAAACTTTAATAATATTTTAATCTTGCGGGTTTTTTTTTGTTTTACAATTGATAGTTTAATTTAACAGTAAAAATAGAACATATAATTACCTCCAGTGAGAGAATCCTTTTCACCTTTATAAGATAACTGGCATCCCAACAAGTAAATACATTCATTTGCTACTCATATATTGTTATTTTGTTTACATTTTCATTTACTTTTTCTTAAGTTAAAATTAAATTTTCAATTTTTCCTCATTATATTGTAAAATTCTCACCATCATCATCAACAGCATGTATGTCAAATTCATTTCAAACAGATATCAATTGTATTCTACTGACAGTTAGGGATTTACACATTTGAGTTACTTATCCCTAGAATATATTTTGTTTCTTACTTTATAACTTTTTCAGTTTTATAATAATATATAGGTATCAAGTTCATGCTATTAGTCTATCTGGTTATAGAACATTACTTGCAATTCGTGTGGGTTCTGAGGTGCATTGCCTGGAAATTACTTAACATTTTTTTTATCCTTTCAAGCGATCGTTTATACAATTTAATGGGGCGTGTCTCTATTAAAGCAGTCTACGCGCGTTCATGGTGTACTTAATTTCCTGCTCAGTTTGTGTTACTCTCTTCAACTTTAATAAAATTAACGTTGTGCTGCTACTACAATCAAATGAAAACCTTAATTTCCTCTCATTAAGTTGTGGTGATGACTGTAGTCGTAGTTGTAGTAAAAAATAGTAGGCCTAATAGTGTTTGTTGTAGTTGCAGTTATATAGTTGCTGTAGTAATTGTTTTAAGTATATGGAACGTCTCCGCTCACCTTTTGGCTTTTAAATTATTTATTGAAGAGAAATTGAATTACTTACTTCTAACAATATTTAAATTAATTCTTTCTGAGCAGCGCTTTCGTTTAAAACTCTGAGCAACAGCGATACGGCCACTGGGGTAGCTCAGACGGTAGGCGGGTTTGCTTTGCTGATTCGGATCTGCGTTCGTGGGTGGGTTCGATTCCCTCTTGGGCTGATTACCTGGTTAGGTTTTTCCGAGGTTTTCCCCAACTTAAGGCGAATTTCAGATAATCTTTTGGTACTAAAGGAGAATAATTCGATCCGGTGTTAGGAATTGAGTCTCGGCGTAGCTCAGTGATTAGGGTGCCAGTGCGTAGAACTGGGATCTCGGGTTCGATCCCCGGAACCGCAGCGAATTTTTCCTCACTTTCATAAATTTCTTCAATACAAAATAACGTAGTATTTGGTACAGCATCGTTAAATAATCAGTTACAAATATTTAATAAATATTTGAAATTCTTTATTTGTTTACCTCTAATTGAGTTTCTGGCTGCTATGTAGGCCTACATCTATTATCAGGCAGTACATCTCAATTGACGATATGTCTCAGAGGAAGAACAATAATTATTGTTTGTATGCATCTGAAATAGTTGCCTCGTAGGTGTTGTCTAATATCTCCGCTTCAATATCTTTAATTTATAAGCACAAAATTCCTTGTTAATGACAAGGCTTTTGGTTTTACTGTTGGATATTAATCTGATGTTACATTTTCCCTTATATTTGTGTATGTTGCTGCATTAACAGATTATAGTGACTGTGTTTGTCTCTCACTTCATCGATGATGGATCGTACATAGTCGGATTCTCTGGACTGTTAGGCAAATTTATTATCACCTGAGTCACAACCGAGAATTCAAACATTTATTTCATTTCTTATCTGATCTTTTTTATTGTGTGTCAAGAAACTTACTAAGTTACATTCACACGAAACTTCTAAATCAATATATAAACGTTGAGGGAATTGAGTAATAAGTCCACAACTCAACAATTTCCATAGCTTAGCGATTATATTCACGGTACTGAATTCGAACACTTGGTGTGATAAAAATTCAGCAAACATATTTCCCTTTGTTTCTTATCCAGTCACCCTTCAAATATGTGTACATATTTGCTCAAGGTATCTTCGGGAGAGGACAAGTGCTCTTACATTATTCAAACAGAGTGAACTGTGTCGTTTATGGAGACGACGGTAAAAGTTTTAAAGTTGTACCACTTTTACTGAAAGTGAAGAGTGTGCTAGAAAAATCAAGGACTCCGTTACTGCCAAATGGTATCCTAGAAGTTTCATGTTGTTTAGACTCTTAGTTTTGTATCTGTTATGTAATTAATGACGATAAAACCTATAAGTAATGCCGGAATCCACGTCGTATTAAAACGTGTTAAGTCTTCATTTGATCTCTCCCACCTCTTGCTACAATTCGAAATTTTCGAGAAGAATTGCGATGTCGTGAATATGAATCATGGAAGACCCTTTCAGGACGGAGAAAAATGTGTTGAAATGTTCAGCGAAGTAACAGCCGCCAACCGTTGGATTGCAAACAAGAAAGGGTTTTCGACTAATGAATGGATATCTAGTCTGAAAATGACAGCAAATTTAGCAGCTGTTCGTTCCGTTCCCGGCAGATCTCTTGATGGTACTCGGTGCAGATATGGCTGCCCGGAGATCGAAACTTTAGCATACGTCTTGCGTTTCTGTGAATAGGGATTGCTCTTGAGGAACTCTAGACATCAGCTTATAACACCCAAAATAGCTACCGCATTAAGAAATAAGGCAGGCCTGCAGAACCCGTAAGTAGGGGAAATACTTGTACGACGTCAGCCTCACTCCAATTCTATTAGGGATGATTGATTTCTACGTAGAGTTCTTGACATTCTTTGCATGTGGGAAAGTCTATCAGTGGCGGCACTGTAATTAAAAAAAAAAGATTGTAATAAAGTCATTGTATTTATAATACGTTATGTCGTTTCAAGGTTAAGATTATGCTACATTTTCTGTAGGTAGTTTCCTTGAGATTTCTTTGCACCTAACCTGCTTTAGATTTTCCAAACCTTTCCTCCTTTCATCATATACGGAAACATAAATTTGTAGCATTTAAGTAACGAACCTTGAAAATTAATATAAATGTCAGTATTCATTTCAATACAAAATGAACACAACGAGCGATGTCCTTAATTTAACAATACATAAATAAATAATCAATATTCAAGAGATAGGGTTTGGAAGTAAATCCCGAAAAGATAAAGTATATGATGATGTCTCGTGACCAGAATATTGTAAAGAATGGAAATATAAAAATTGGAAATTTATCCTTTGAAAAGGTGGAAAAATTTATATATATTGGAGGAAATTAAACGCAGAATAAATATGGGAAATGCCTATTATTATTCGGCTGAGAAGCTTCTGTCATCCAGTCTGCTATCAAAAAAGCTGAAAGTTAGAATTAGTAAAATAGTTATATTACCGGTTGTTCTGTATGGCTGTGAAACTTGGACTCTCACTGTGAGAGAGGATCATAGGTTAAGGGTATTTGAGAATAAGGTGCTTACAAAAAAATTTGGGGTTAAGAGGGATGAAGTTACAGGAGAATGGGGAAAGTTACACAACGCAGAACTGCACGCATTGTAGTCTTCATCTGACATAATAATTAGGAACATTAAATCCAGACGTTTGAGATGGCAGGGCATGTAGCACGTATGGGCAAAATCAGAAATGCATATAGAGTGTTGGTTGGGAGGCCGGAGGGAAAAAGACCTTTGGGGAGGTCATGATGTAGATAGGAAGATAATATAAAAATGAATTTAAGGGAGGTGGGATATGATGGTAGAGACTGGATTACTCTGCTCAGGATAGGAACCGACGGGGGGCTTATGTAAGGGCGGCAATGAACCTCCGGGTTTCTTAAAAGCCATAAGTAAGTAATCAATATAGATTTCGTAATAATAAATTTACCCGAAAGTTTGTCTATTCCATAATTCTTAATATGGACTTTGTTTATATGTCGTTTAATATTGAAATGATGAGTAGAAATAAATTGGATGGGACACAATAAACAAGCAATTCTTTCGTATTCTTCAACAACAAAATAATCATATTCCCATTTCCTTTGAAAATAATATTTCTTGACGGGTTTAGATTTTGCCATGTTTCAGTTCTCTTGAAACTGCAGTAAGTGTATTGTGTATCTGCTGCCTCTAGGATGAATGTTGATATAGCTGAGCGCAACTAGAACGCCATGACCACACTGGTAGAAAAGGTGGGTGGTGTGGAAGGGGGTAAGAAGGCAGTCGCTCTGAGGAGCTGCTTGAGTTCGTCCAGTGATGAAGGATCCTATGTGGAAAAACACTTAATTAACTCTAGTGACTCGGAATATGGAGAAAATTATGAGTGCTTGTTCTGCACTGGATTTTTTTCAGAGGACACCAAGGCCCAGGGGGGAGAAATAGACTCAGTGTTCAAAATGTCGTCGTTGGGAACACGAAGACTGCAGCACTGATGAACTTTTTATTTGTCCAACTTGCTCAATACAGCGAAATAAGAATTGTGTCAATTAAAGGGGTCGCAAAATAAGTGCAATCAACTTAAAATTAAAGTATGAGGATCGAAGTTTAATATTCTATCATTTTTCTTTCTCTGGAAAAATATTAACGTTAGCAATAGTAGCCTAAGTAAGATTAGTACATTCTTGTCCGATTTGACCGACTTTGTGTTATTTTCGTAAACCATCTTGATTTCACTTGGAAATTTTTTTTAAATAAATAACAAAAGGGTTAGCATAATGAAGTAGCTTATTCATGTAAATGGTCTGCATATTCTCAACATGAGCAACCAGAAAGAGAAAATGGATCTAATTTTAGAGTTGAACATTGTTAGTGAGGTAGTGAGCATCAGTGACTGTTCGACAAACAACTCTCAGAATTCCTTTCAAGCTCTTGAGGTGGAGAGGAAGAACTTGACCCCAAATCTCACGACGGTAATGGATGACTGATCGGATGACACTAGACTTTCAGATCTTGACAATATCTAATCATTTAGTTGCTATTTTTAGTCCCTTCCTATAGTTCATTTCCTTCTTATTTTATTTTAGTTATTAATTAATTAATTAATTAATTAATTAATTAATTAATTAATTAATTAATTAATTCATTCATTCATTCATTCATTCATTCATTCATTCATTCATTCAGTCCTATATTAATGTTAGGATCATCTTCCAACTTTGTCATATTTCATCGCATCATTTATTTATATTTTTCTTATCTGCTGGTCGATATTCCTTCCAGTAATTGTTAATTCTTTCCAAAACCTCTTTACAATCTAATGCTTTTGGTGGATGAAAAGTACTAGATATTACAGATGTCTTTCTTGGTTTACAATGTCTTTAATAACCTTCAATAGGTACTTGTTAATATTTTCATCTCTGCTAGCTTTGCAATTTCTTCCTTAAATGAAAATTTCATATCAGATATAAATATTGATAACTGTGTATGTTAATAAATCTTTTGACGTGTAATGTCTAGCCTATATTTGATCTCAACTAATATATAAAAAAAATGAAAGGATTTTTGGAACGGAAATTAGACTTCGGTTGCCATGGAAATGCTTAAGTGATATCCGACAAAACATCAATTTGAACGAATTGATTCCTATACACCTATTTCGAAGAGTTTATTACAATTTATGGGTGATCTACAATATACGCGTACAAGGTGTCCAGATCAAACCTTTGAAACGGTTGTAAATAAATTATTGAGACACGATATCTGGATACAGTTTTCTGTATGTTAATCAGAAAATTTCAAAGTTTTTATGGGATTTTTTTTTCGATTGTTTAAATGCGTTTTTCGGTTTCAGGTGTGAATTTTGATGAAATCTTACACTGAAGGAGATGTGGACACCTCAAGAGATGGCACAATATGTATCCTGATTTATCGAGGCACGATGAGATGCACAGGTGCAACGTCCGGACCCAATATGGAAGAGAACCTTCATCAGGGCCAACAATCCCAGAGTGGCCCCAAATATTTATGGAGAGTGGGAGTGTTCTGCGGCAGTGGGCAGCGAACCACAAGTGTGGAGGACACTGAATGTGTCCAAGGTGCATTTGTGCAAATGAATCTTCTCTCAGCGTCAATTCTAGCCAGCATGTCAACAGCAAATGCTGTGTGGCGTGAACGATCATCTCGCTGAAGAGCTTGCACGTGCTGAACTTTGTACGCGAACAGCTTCTTATTCTTGTGAAAGATTTTGTAGACAGTCGAATGCGGCAAGTTCAGTTTCCTGGCAGTACTGTGAATGGACTTACTAGGGCTTCGGACAAATGCCCTTTGCACTCATTCGATGTCCTCCACACTTGTGTTAAACTGACCACTACTCTTTTGTCACAACACACTCCCAATCTCCAT
This sequence comes from Periplaneta americana, assembly GCF_040183065.1. NCBI lineage: Eukaryota > Metazoa > Arthropoda > Insecta > Blattodea > Blattidae > Periplaneta > Periplaneta americana. Next base: position 95,560,005 of record NC_091132.1, read on the forward strand.
ACATTTCCGGTGTCATTCTCGGATTGTTGGCCGTGATGGCTGTTCTCTTCTATATTGGGTCCGGACGTGACGTTGCACCTGTGTATCTGATCGTGTCCCGATAAACCAGGATACACGCTGTGCCATCTTCTTAGGTGTCCATATCTTCTTCAGATTTCAGATTTCACCAAAATTCACACCTGTAACCAAAAAATACATTTCAACAATCCAACAAAATTCCCATAAAAACCTTGACAGTTTCTGATTAACATGCAGAAAACCGTATCCTGATATTCTGTCTCAATAATTTGTTATTTACATCTGAATTTGTATAGGTTTCATGCGGACATCCTGTACTATTTAAAAAGTAATGTTATTCAATAATAAAATTGTACTTTGGCATGAACGCGAAACTGACGCGTGTTACAACACATGAGTAGCAATGAAAAGTTAATGCAAACTTGGCAAAGACCTTTGGGAAGGCCGAGACGTAGATCGGAAGATAATATTAAAATGGATTTGAGGGAGGTGGGATATGATGATAGAGGCTGGATTAATCTTGCACAGGATATTATTATTATTATTATTATTATTATTATTATTACTATTATTATTATTATTATTATTATTATTATTATTATTATTACTAATATTGAAGGATTTACTGTTCTTCATTAGACATTCTTAAACCTTATGGCAAATAGTAGGCCTATTTATGTTTCCTAATTTCATTACCCTAAATCCTGCGTAGATGCTATACGTAATAATAGGATTTCCTCAACTCCACTCTCACCTTTTACATCTTGCTTAACACATATTTCAAAATTGTTACCCGAAGTTCTTGAAATGTGTTGTGTTAATTTTAATATTTTAATCATATCTTTATGATGGGAATGTTACAACGTTAATAAATTTAATGTAGAACTATAATAGTTAGGTAATAGTTTTATTATTATTATTATTATTATTATTATTATTATTATTATTATTATTCGCCTCATAGAATGCTATATTGAAAATATTGCTATACCAGTTTTATCTTATATTTCTGATTCCTCTTTTTTCTTGATTCACACAAGAAACTGGCCTAAAATTTTAACTTGTCTCATTGAAATAGGATGGAAATATTAGACTCATTACAGTAGTATGGAAATATTCAATTATTTCTCACATAAAAGAAACACTGCACACAGTTTAATTATTTTTCATCGGGTTTTAATCGTTGTTATTGACATAATATAGAATTAACAATGCCACTGATTCGTAAATCCAGTCCACGCCTGTGGAGTAACGGTTAGCACGTCTAGCCGCGAAACCAGGTGGCCCGGGTTCGATTCCCGGTCGGGACAAGTTACCTGGTTGAGATTTTTTTCCGGGGTTTTCCCTCAACCCAATACGAGCAAATGCTGGGTAACTTACGGTGTTGGACCCCAGACTCATTTCACCGACATTATCACCTTCATCTCATTCAGACGCTAAATAATCAAAGCTGTTGATAAAGCGTCGTAAAAATAACCTACTAAAATAAAAAAAAAACCGTAAATCCAGGGCTAATGACAGTCGGAGACGAATGTATGGACAGATGGCCTTTAAAATTTGACGTGAAGGAATTGTGTCTCGTTTTTTGTCCGTGTCCTTCTCAGTTGACCCTAATCCAGCACAAAGTTTCTGTTACACTTGATCATGCTGAGAGAAAGTACTTAACATTAAACTACGAATTTTCTAACGGCCCTAAATACTTTTTTTTCCTTGGTGATCACCTTCCGTTGTTCTTGAAACAATCGTTATTGAAAAATCAACTAAAAACTGCATATTCTCGGTATGTTCTAATACATTGTACATATTCTAAATTATTTTGATGTGTTTTATACAAATCACTAAATCTAACATTCTTTGAATGGAATATTGTGAAGATTCCACTAAATCTCAGGATTAGGAAAAATATGTCTTTCATCTTCTCTTTCAACAACTGTTTCTCTTCTTTCTTTAACTTATCTTACAATTCATTTTGATTTTTCAGATAAATGAGTTCAAGATTATAAATTTATTCAAAGTTTCTCAACCATATGATTTATAATTTGTTGCAAATTAATATTTGCTAATACATCTTACTAAAGGAAATATTAACGTTTTCGCCTATACTTTATCGTCAGATATTCAAATGTTATAACGATATCTAAAATGTAAGTCCAATATAATTCACTGTGATAAACATAACAATAATTATAATAATTGAATTAATTAAAATCGTGAGTTATATGTAATGAGTCTAATGTCGTTATAAGAAATGTGTTCAATTTGACTAATTTGTATAAGATTTTTTGCTGATTTGCCGAAGATATTTTAATAAATAAAATGTAAATATAAAGACATAGAACTCATGTTATATATTTTCTGTTTATTGCATAACATTGTTAATATATAAAATTGATAAAATATTAAAAAAGTTGTTTATACTTGTGTATATGTGATACAGTTGACGTGAATTTTATGCAAGTATTACTGATGTTGTAATTAATAGTTAGGGCCTACAATGTTGTAATAATATATATTTTTTATGTAATACAATTTGTTTTGTTGGAATCTTCTATGTATGATTGTTTATCAGATGATTCTTGACTTGTGTTATGTACAGTAGTGGCAAAAAAACCCGGACCGACGGAATAATCAGTCCCCGAAATGAGCCACTGCGCATGCCACGCCCGCATTCACAAGATAGTGAGTAATCTATTGAAATTTGTATAGTTTCGACTGCTGACGTAGCCCATTTCGAAAGCCTTTAGAAAATAAGCTGGTAAAATTCATGTTGTGGGAATAATAAGTTAATTAAGTAGTAAAATATCGCTGCAATGGAAAAGTATTGGGAATAAATTGGAATAAGGAACAAAAAAAGTTTCCTTCCCTGGCAGGATTCGAACCACGAAAGTCTTAGTTACCAGTCTATCGTGCTGTCACTGTGAACAAGGCTCTGAAATCAGCTACAAGGGTCGGTCCGGTTTTTTTTTTGCCACTACTGTACGTGTGAGATAAGTGCAGTGTTCATTCATATTGATATGTTTTTTAAAGTATTCAAATTCGATGTTAGTCGTTTTGGATTCATAATCTTTGTGTGTGTATGCGATGAATTTATGTGAAGGTCTACTCATATTAGTATTTGAAGAGATGAAATGTTTGACGTGTTTATATTATGTGTATGTGCACATTAAAGCGTGTGATGATGTGATGTATTAGCAAATATTAATTTGCAACAAATGATATGTCATATGATTGAGAAACTTTGAATAAATTTATAATCTTTCTTTAACTTCTCCCTTTTTCGTCAATTACTCTCTTCTTTGTTAGGTTCTTTTTCTTTCTTCAATATTTCTCTATCCATGCCTTATTATAGACCATTTTGCCGCAAAGCGTTGTCCAGGGTGCACCACGTGGAGGTAGTTATGGAGAACAGTTTATAAAACGTTTGACTATTTTGAAACGGCTAGCTGGAAGTGCATGGGGATCCAAAAGACAAACACTAATAACAACCTACAAGATGTATATTGAGCCTAGTCTTGTATACTGCTGCGAACCTCTAGTCACTGCACCAAAAACTACACTAAACCCACTTGTCAAAGTACAAAACCAAGCACTCAGACTTATCACAGGAGGAGTGAAATCTACTCCCATTAACTGTATGCTTTACCTCACAGACATTATTCTTTATGAAAAACTGATCAGAAGTAATGACGACTATTGGTCCACAACCCTTAACACAGAAATGCATCTGAAAACGCAACACGTATTCATCCAATATGCCGAGAAACTAAAAGAAGAACTCGATATACCCAATCTCCTTCAACCTCTAATGCCTCCACAAAACCCACTTCAGATAGATATAATTCAATCAGAAATAGACCTCCTAGAACAAATCACCAAAAATCAACACAGTAAAGAAAATTTAAAACAATTGGCCCTTGAAACCGTCAACATCAAATATCCGGAAGATTATTGGATAAGAATTTATACCGATGGCTCGAAAACAGACCCTCAAGGAAATGTAGGAGCTGGTATTTTTAGTAATCTATTTTGCTTCTATCTCCCAGTTGGTTATAATCTATCTGCATATTATGGAGAAATTGAAGCTATACATGTTGCCTTAAATCAACTTTTATTCCATATGGATAAATTCACAAACGCCTCATCCTCTCGGACTCAAAAGCAGCCATTTTGTCCATAAATAAAACTGACCACCCCTACACAGAACAAATCAATAATTGTCAAAAAATACTTACAACTTTAAAAGAACATAGCAAAACAGTTGTGTTACAATGGATCCCAGGACATTGTAATCTACATGGGAATGAACAGGCTGACACATTAGCTAAGAAGGGTGTCAATCTCAAAATAAACCCACGGAAACCTTTGTCATTTACCTCAGTAAAACAATATATCAAGCAACTACAAAAAAATAATCACCAACAAGAATTGCACGTAAACATTTCGCAACAACGTAGGAAATTACTGAAGGATATACCTCCTGAACCCAGAAGACTGGCAGTTGCAAGCTTTCGTCTTAACACTGAACATGATATCCTGGGTAAAAACCTCAATCGTCTTGCCATCCTTCCATCAGCATCCTGCATTTTGTGCCATCAACAGGAAGATATGGATAGACAACATCTTGCAAAATGCCCTGCTCTGAAATCCTCCAAGGAAGTTGACCGCTGCTGGGAAGCCAGAGCCCGAATGTTTTTAATTACTTAATCCGTAGTTTTGTTCACCACTTTCTTGTTTTTCGCTCAGTCAATGATAGTAAGTATCATGTACTAGCCATTAGACAAATAAATAAATATTTCTCTATCCAACAGTTTCTTCGCTATCAATTTCTCTCTCTCCTTCATCTATATCTGTCTCTTCATTAATTTCACTCTCCCCTTCATCAGTTTCTCTCTCTCTCTCTCGGTCTATTTCATCAATATTTCTCTCGTCTTCTTCAACTAAGACGTCTTCATAACTTCCCTCTCTTCTTCTTAACTTCTTTTTTTCCACCAAATTCTTCTCTGGCTGTTTTCCTTCTTCTCCTCCTCTTCCCACTTTCTCCTCTTCCTGGTTTCTATCATCCTTCTTTATTATCATACTTTTTTCATTTGATGTAATTTTAAATTTATGTCTGGGTTTAATCAGTTACGGATTATATTGCTATTTAATGAGAAAGTAACTGTATATTTAACGCCGTTTACTATTACACACAGGAAATACCCGTCCAAATACAAACTGTACTTTCCCGCAACTTTTACTAGCATACCGTGTTTCAATCACCTTCTTTACTGCACGGCTTCCTTTGCTAACGGTAACTCGTTTTCTTTACCTCGTTAGCCTCACTTAAGTTCACTTTTATTTCCTTTTTCGTGACCCGTCTAGACTAGCCGTATCACGAGGCAGCGTTATTCTAACGCAACTAAATGAGTTTTAGTAGACTGTTTCTAAGCAGGTCTATGTGAACAAATAAAACAGCATAGATAATTTAATTTGATTTTAATCTTCCACTAAAATCAATTGAATCTCTAGAATATTAAAAAAGCAAGTAAATATCAGAATACTTAAATACAACCACTACCATCACAATCATAATCTTCTACTACTTCCTCTTCTGCCTTCAAGAATTGAACCCTTTCGGCTAATTTCCTTGGAATGTAAAAGTAAGTACTAACCGACAGCTGGCTATCTGGCCGTGTGACGACATGCATAAATAGTAACAGAAATAATATATAACGAAATACTAATATATATGATAAAACGTGTAATAACTCTAAACTTCTAAAAACCACACCAGTGTTATAATCGTGTCTCCCACTTCATTTTATTTTACACCAAGGGATTTCAGTGATTTCTCTTTTGTCCTATTACTGCCACACTCCAATTTTATTGCAGTCGTCGTTATTTGTCCTTCAATGTAGGCTAAAAACAAGTCATCATCATCATCATCATCATATTCTTCTTCTTCTTCTTCATTCTTCCATTATAGGCTTATAGCATGTTCTTTCTTGAGTTATGGTTGCCTCTTCCCAAGCCGTCATACCATCGTTTTCATGGTCGTCCCTTTACAAAGATTATTCCTTGCAATTTTAACAATTCTGTTATATCCATCCTGCTTACATGATCATTCCATTCCTGTTTTCTCCTATATATTCATGCATTAATATTTTAAGCTTCACATGTTTCTCTTATACTATCACTTCTTTCTCTATCCCAAAAGGTTTTTCGTACAATTTTGTGAAATACTTTTATTTCTCCAGCTTTTTGTTTTTTGTTGTATCTGGTCTTCTTTCTGTTAATTTTCAAGGAACATATTGTTAATTTTCTATCATATAATCGTAGTTTTATTTTAGTACCACATTTTGTCTCCTTTGTTCCCAGTTTATGATTAACTCCTTTTATAAAAGTCAGTTTTTGTATGAATTATATTAAGCAAAAAATTGTCATCACATTCCATTCACTATCACCATAATTCACTATACTATGAAATAGTCGGAACAATTCTTTTACACAATATTTAATTTTTAAATTTTACTTGGTTATTTAACGACGCTGTATCAACTACTAGGTTATTTAGCGTCGATGATAGTGAGATAGTATTTGGTGATATGAGGATTCGCCATAGATTACCTGGCATACGGGAGGGGAAAACCATGGAAAATCCCAACCAGGTAATCAGCCCAAACGGGAATCGAACCCGCGCCCAAGCGCAACTCCCGATCGGAGGCAACCACCTTAGCCGACTGAGCTTTATCCGGTTACATATTTTATGTACATTTCCGTAACATTTTATTTAGATAATCGACAATAACCACTCTCTATATGACTGTTATTAAAATTTCACTCTTCCAGAACAAATACAATTTCAGATATGAAAGAAAAGTGATTGAAAAGTAATACGTATCAGAGAGTATCAATAACAGATATGCTTTATTTAATTTCTTCTTTCAACTACGAGACTGTGTAGTGACGATGAAACCACTCAGCAGTGTTAAAATAATGTTAAAAAGAGAATTATGGGGAACAAAAGCACTGGGATTAAGCATGTGAAATAGCCGCTTTATCCTCTAAAAATGATATTACAGTAGATCTTCCCGGGATAGAACTAGTATTTTTATATGAATTTTATTATCAGCTAACTGTAGGTTTGCCTGTGGAACTAAATCCCGAAAAGACAAAATATATGATTATGTCTCGTGACCAGAAAATTATAATAATAATAATAATAATAATAATAATAATAATAATAATCATAATAATAATATAATATTTATTTATTTATTTATTTACTTATTTATTTATTTATTTATTTATTTATTTATTTATTTAATCTGGCAGAGCTAAGGCTAGTAGGCCTTCTCTTCCGCTCATTCAGACCCTAATTCTAATGAATACAATTGGCTTTTATTACCTTTATATCTAGACCATAAAACAATATGAAATTTCATTAGATGTAATTTGAAAAGTTTAATAGCATTTATATTACCTTTACATTTAACGTACCTTAACCCGTAAGTGTTGAGGTATTTTTCTAGTCACGTAACTGGTGAGGTGGGGATTGCACTTACCCCAACTTAGAAACTTGTATCGTAGCACTCAGATAATCAAACTGAATTTTTAATTTATATAATCAAGTACTTTTATTTGTTTTAACTAGGTTTTCTTCAAAATTAGGGAAACAGGCAGCATAATAAGCAATGAAAAAGAAAAAAAATATCTGAATTGAACAGTAACCCTCAGCACATCCCCCTGGCGCAGGCTTCTTATCTTACAATGACTGAGGTACTCACAGTCACCACCTCACCAATTACGGGTTAATAGCAATCAATGGTAGACTACAAATTTTCATATTCCTGCACTTAATTTTCTTCTGATCGCAGATGTTTATTTCTTTACAAGAGCCTGAGAGGATAGCCTTTGACCCCAACATGTGAGAAAGTAGCGAACTTGGAAATATAGTATCATGACCTTGAAACTTAAATCTACCGGTATTGCTTTCATCACTTTCTCATACGAGTAATAATGATACATTCAGCAACTTTTTGTGCGCGTGCAGATGAGAAACGAAAGTGATTGCATATCTGGATTTGCAACAAAATGATTGCAAAAACCTGAAAGGCTTTTAAGGAAAACCTGTCCATTTAGATAATTACACGTGATGAAATCCTCCAGCTTTACAGGTTTCTGCGGTAGGTACTGGAAATACTCGTCTTTCAACAAGAGACTGCATGTAATATTACTGTAGTTTATTTTTTTTAATATGCGTGTTACTTTCTCTACATCCATTGGTAACCCAAGTTCACGTTCACGAGTATCTTTAATGAATGAGTGATTAATTGTTATGATGGCTGTCGATTAGAATTAAATTTGTAGGTACATCACACTGATTGTACCATTTCGCTCTTTTCCTTCATATTATGGATAATAATGAATGGAGGAATAAGAAGAGTCAGGCGGCATAAAAGGGAGTACTTTGAGAAATCTAATTTAACATCGTCTTAGTTCATTCCAAATATAATTTAAATGTACCGACATTTTAACTCTGTTCTTCATCGACGCGCCTTCATAAATAGCTGTCTAAGTATACAGGATGAACCGTAAATAATGTAATTAATTTCAGGGGGTTATTCTTCAAGATATTAGAACAAAAATATTTAATATAATTTTGATCGTTTTTTCTTCCTTGTCGAGATCATTTTTTACAGGAAACTTTATAGCGTGTTTTGGAAAAGCCATAGATTTAATTCCCTATATGCTCAATTAATATAAGAGTTCAGTGTATTATGATAATAAATTATTGAAGGAATTGTAGTTTTGTCCTTTAAATTTGAAGAAATTTCAATCGAACAAATGTAACACTGTAAAATTCCTTTTCAGGACGAAAAGTTATATTTGTTCGGATCAAATGTCTTCACATTTAAAGAACAAGACCAAAATTCTATCAACCATTTATTATCATAATACACTGCTCTCTTAAATTGACTGAGAATATTGAGAATCAGATCAATGTCTTTCCCAAAAGGCGCTATGATATATTTCATATAAAACAATTTTTATCTCTAGTAGGAAGCAAAAATGAACAAAATTGTATTATTATTTTTTGTTTGAAATATCAAAAGGAATAACCCCCTGAAATTAATGACGACTGACTCCATTCGACTAGAGACACTGACGGATGCAATCTGTAATTTATGAGTGGTCAAGTAAATCAAGGGTGACTTCGTTTTAAAAGCAATTTTTAACGACTAATCTTTCATGCCCATAATTTAGGTGTGTCGGAATAAATTTGAATAAGGAACAAAAAAAAACTTCCTTCCCAGGCAGGATTCGAACCACGAAAGTCTTAGTTACCAGTCTATCGTGCTCTGGAGTGAACAAGGCTCTGAAATCAGCTACAAGGTTCGGTCCGGTTTTTGTTTTCCACTACTGTACATAATCTTGTCCTTGAACATGATCTCATGTTAAAATTGTTATGTCACCTTGACTGTGAGAATCAAAATGGCGGATTGCTCTGTTTATACAATAAAGTGCTCTAGTAAATATTATAACGAGATGTTGATTAACTGAATTGTTACGATTTCAAGGTTGAGATCTCCCTTTCTAAGATCAGGGTTTCATCGTCTCTGATTCATATGAGATTCGTGATGGAAAGTACCAGTACATCTGTAGAATAGGTTTTCTGTTGATATCTTAGTTTTCTCTGAATGCTTCGGTTTTCTTGCAGTGATTCTTATTCGAACACTGTTGCACGCTGTATCATATTTTTAAATATTGATTTTGTTTACAAAGAAAGTAAAATAATAAGCTCATCTTAAGAGGGGAACTTTATGGAATAACAATATTCAAATGGTTATGCACTCGTCTTTTGAGTGTTATAAAATAGGTATAGTTTATTTATCGCTTTCTCGTACAAAGTAGAACGGTGGTCACATGCCGTTCCACATGAATGTTTCGATTCCTAACCTAATGTCGGCGCTCCGATATTGACCCACTTTAATAACGAGTTTCACTGAACAGGTAGCAGCCGTCGAGGGTGAAGGTCACTCCCTGCTCTCTGCGTCCATGGTTCAAGTTCAACCGAAACTACAATCCAAAGTTAACACATTATTCACATATGAATAACGATATCTACTGAAGAGAGTCCCACACATGCTCTGCCGGATGCCAGGTTTCCAACAGAAATATCTCTGTGATTTGTGCTGCACAAAGCATCTGTGGGAAAACTGTTCTGAGTACCTCGGTTTCCCATGCCTTTCTCATTTCACTCTTGCTTAGCCTAGACGTAGTTTGATCGGATACAGTCGATCTTCTATACCTCGATATCTTGAGGTAATTTTAATTTCCCGGCGGTATCGTATAAAACAATTTGTATCTAAACTTTGTTCTGTAACTCGAAGTTCTATACTTCGAATTTTCGATATCTTGGAGTAATTTTAATTTTTCGGCGGCATCGTGTATAGTAATTTGTGTATAAACTTGTTCTATAATTCGTAATTCTATCACTCGAATTTTACGATATCTAGAAAGATATTACATACGCCAAAAAAAAAAAAAAAGTATAACTCGACGTCGAATTTTCGATATCTTGAGGAATTTTAAATTTCTGACGGCATCCTATATAATAATTTGTGTGTAAACTTTGTTCTCTAAGTCTAAATTCTATCACTCAGAACAACCAGGAAATTATCACCGAGATAATTGCGGACATCTACACTGAAATGAGGCGGTTCTCCATCGTGCTGCAGCCACATTCACGGACAGCAAAGGGTCTGTCCTTCAATAAATCAGGCAAAACCCTTTGCACAATCCGCAAGTATAGGTATCCTACAAAGAAAACTCAGCTCGGACTCCTCGCGGCGTGCATGCTATACTCCTCTTACCCCCCTGCAGTAGGCGTGAGAGCATGCTGGGAGCGGGAGCATACGTCATCTGCGCGAGACAGTCACGCCTGCTGGTTTCTGTGCACTGAGTTTTCCTTGTCGGAACATTTGGCCATTCAAACTGACAGGTAGCACAGCCATGCCAAACTCAGTTTAAGGGGAAAATATGACTTCAACCTCACTTCAGAGCTTTTAGACACGATTGATGTCCATGCATCGCTCTCAATGTAAAACTTGCTTCAGTGGCGAGTAGTACATAAACTCATGTTGTAAAAACAGTCACTCTGAACATAAATTAGGATAAGATTGATAAGTGCACGCACAAACTATTGAATATTTCTCTATTTAGTGATTAACTGATCGATATTCGGCTGGATTGTGTTAGGGCCTAATACATAGAAGCATAGCAGGACTAACAACCCATCACCGTAAAAAAAACAGATTGTTTCAAAAAACACAACATACTGTAAAGTACAGGAGGTTAGGTTAGATGAGAATGGCTTATCACAAATAGGAGATTACTTGTTGTATTCAGACGTTTGAGATGGGCAGGGCATGTAACACGTATTGGCGAATTCAGAAATGCATATAGAGTGTTAGTTGGGAGGCCGGAGGGAAAAAGATCTTTGGGAGGTCGAGACATAGATGAGAGGATAATATAAAAATGGATTTGGGGGAGGTGGGTTATGATGGTAGAGACTGAATAGGGACCGATGGCGGACTTACAGTATATGAGGGCGATAATGAACCTCCGGGTTTCTTAATAACCATATTTTGTAAGTAAGTTGTATCTCCTTCAACAACGAAATAATCATATTCCCATTTCTTATTGAAGGTCTATTTCGGTACTTTAGACAGTATCATTCTCAATTCTGTAAACTGTTCGCCACTGAATGTTTACGTTCTGCAGCTATAGTTCCGCCGCTCTTATTTCCGGCAGCCAATCACGTTGCAGGTCGGCTACATTTAAACGTGTGCGTCTTGTGATTCGCTTCTGATGTTATGCATTTCCTAAGGCTCGATAAATACTTAATATAATCGCCCGCCATTTTGGCTCTTTTGTTGGCGTTCGCAGAAAGCACACGAGGACGTTATTTGCCGCTAAATTATTTGTTCAATTACAGTACGTTTCATTTATTATCATAGGAGCTACGACATGATAATATTTAACGGTGTGGCAAATAGATTCCTCGTCTGGTAACTCGGCAACGAAAGAACAAATATGGCGAACGATACTACGAACCTAGACTTTATAGAGTCTTCACTTCCTAAGGTGTAAGCAAAGAGGAGGAGTCATGCCGGGAATAACAGCGTCGCGACTATAACATCTGACTAAACAGAATGAAAGCAGAGTCACGGACAGGGGGTGGGAGAAAGAGGAATGGTAATGTTTGGGCTGTAGGGAGGGCATGTTTGGCATCCCTGAGGTAGGAGAAATGGTCCATTGGAATGGTCTTGTGGTCTGCAATACCGACCCAGATATTTAAGGCGAATATGACTTGATCGCTTTAATCTCGCTTCGCAATCCCCAAATTCCCTACCTCAAAATGTTCAATAGAGCATCCTCTGTTTTTCCGTTCAATTTTTGCATGCATTACTGAATCATCCTGTATATTTGCATCTACTTTATCGTATGACACTTTGGAGAAACTGACTGCGTGCCATGGCTATAACAAGTCTTTAAACAATACACAAAAATCACCACATTTGATACCAGAGTGCTGCATTGGAGTTAAATCGCTCGGTTGAACTCGGTCGAATGTCGCACCCTCGAATGAGATGAGATAGGTCGTGATACGCTCGTAATAAATAGAAGGACAGTACAAGCTCATCTCACCGACATGTCATCTTGTATGGAAGGCGACAGATAAGATACACATATGTTTTGTTCACACGGTAAAAATGTGGCTTTATTTTCTGCGTTTATGACAAACGTCTAATGGAACGTACCAAAACATGAAGTTATAAATAAAATAGTATGAAACACTTCGATATACAGTTGAAGAGTCCACTGCAAGAATGATGGATGTCATTTGGAATACATTTTTCAGGAGAAGCAATTGAAAGTTTGAAATGCTTAGCGCTCAAAGGTTAACTGTGATTTTCCGATCATTACTGGACAATAACTATCAGTGTTAATGCCATATAACTCTGTATGTATATTCTATATGTCTTAAGCTATGCATTGACAGTCTTGGTTCATTTTCGACAAGAAAGTGACATCCATCATTCTTGCAGTGGACTCTTCAGTTATTATTGCTAATTAATAATTATTCAATATTTGATTTACCACATATATAATATGATAGGTCCATACATAGTGTTCCGCCTATATACTGCGACAATGTAGAAACGTTTTACAAAATATTATTGATATAGCAGTAGATTAATAACAATATTAGTACAGAGATAACGTCATAGAAAATATAATAAAACGAATAATCATGCTGCACAACTGCTACAGACGCAAAGATTGATACACAAATTTTATTAGAGATTATTATTATTACTAGAAAACTTGATACGGTTCTTGCATTATCGTGATTGTGTTCTCCGTTTATAATAATTACATTTACATCCAATAACATCTATTGGATGTGGCAAAAATAAAATCACTCCTGTGTGGAGGAAAAAAAAAACATTTACCTACAACATTTATACTACATTTTAAAGCAAGTTTTGTAGTTGTACTATGGAGAGGTTAGTTAAACACTGCAAAGTTTTGAAATGATAAACATCTATGATGTTACTACACAGTTCATCACTGTAACAAGAACGAATGTGTAACGCTCGGCTTGTACCGTTCAAGGATTTATCGCTCGCGACAATTTTACCCATCATGCATGTGCGCTACCTATCGGATTATGCTATGAACTACTTGGCGCTCGAGCGAAAACATCCGATGCAGACCCCTGTTTGGTACAGCCCTCGTAATTATAGTGTAGTGCACTTACCAGTCGGTTTGATTCAAATAGTCGTCCTTGTAAGCTTATTAAAAAAGTTCGTAGTTGTGGTTTTGGGATTTACAAACCTGTCTTGGAATCAGAACAAGGTACTGTTGAAGCCGTGTGCTTGAGGTTTAAGATCTTTTTCTGACCACTCTCACCTTCAACCAAGAGAAATGCTGCAAACTTCTTTTCACACCCGAACAGGTAAAAAGATAGGATCAGTGACCTCATAAAATGCACGTTTTGAGTGAAAGTAAACTTGGGTTCTGTCTTAGTATATAGCACCTTTCTTTATCACGCGATACGTTATTCCACCGACTTCAAATTATCGTTCTTTAGATGTTCGGTTTCGTAGCCAATAGTATCCAAGGTTCCCAACCAATATTTTATATTTTTCTCTTTTGTGACAATGCTCTTAAGGTAATACCGTCTTATTGTTTCCATAGGGTAAATGAATGTATTAACGCCAACATTTAAAAAAATTGGTTACAACTGACCAGAAATACGGACAATAATATTGATCTTTAGATAGTGATCATTTGTAGCCTTTCCTATGGAATGTAAGTTTCAAAAGTTGTAATTGTGACAAGATTTTACAACAATACAAGTAAATAAAAGTATGATGCATACTGGCGCTGTTACCTGCAGTGAAGGTAATAACACCGCTTATTTTTTTTATAAGCAAAAGTGACAAATGTAAGATTATGTTATACAATTAAACAACTATTAATGATTAGAGACAACAAAAAGAGTCAATATAAATTACCACATAACTTAAAAAAATTCAATCAAGGTCACTGTCATGGAGTGGTGCACAACCGTCTTCACATAGTGAAGAGTCCAGTTTTCTTTCTGCTATTCATGTCGCAGTTTTCGTGATATCCTAGTCCGGTCGATTATCCTTAATGTAGAGTCGATTAAACTAACCGCTATTATTACACACTAGATCAAAGTTTGTTCTCGCAGCGAGATGGCGTCATTACTGCAGTCGCAAATTGTATTTCAAATCAATAATTACTCAAATATAATATTATAAACTTTAAAACAACACCACTCCACTAAACTTAAGAATACATATAAACGAATTTCTCATAAAATTTCTTTATTCACTATATTTCAAATTAAATTATCTGTACTTAATTTATGCAGAATATAATATTCACGTCATTTGACGATCATCTCAAGCGTGAACTTCTTCAATAATTAAAGATTGTTAAACTCACAATAAAGACAGAAATCCGTTTCATTGTTAGTTTCAGATGTTTAAGAACGGTTCCTCTGAACACTTGTAATTTGTTACCGTACACATCTTACCCCTAAACGTCCTATTTCTACAAAATCGATACTTAATTTCTGGACACCCTGTATAAACCCAGAATGAAATATTAGAAAGTATCGGTTTATCGAAGTGATTTTGATTTTATAAACCTGAATATACAGAACACCGTCACAAATGCGTTGCAGGGCTATAATGCAGAACATTAAATAGAACTATGTGTTCTTTTTTTTTTTTTTTAAGGAGGAGTGAATGGACGTGATTACTTCGTTAAGGGACTCTAGAATTGAGTTTTAGGCCAAAATAGTAAAAATATCTATGTTTTGTTTTTCTAAATAAATTGTTACCTGATACATTTGTTAAATTTCTGTCCTATATTTAGCCCCCGCCCGCTGGTTTTAAAGGCTTGGCGTCCATTTTTTAAATTCTACGTCTTTTAAATCTACCACACCCACTAAAATTTGTGTTTTTTTTTTAAACTATGTTTTTGGTCAATGTAAAGGTCCCTAGTGGCTTCCATTTACTCCGATTTACATGAAACTTTTCAAGAATATTTAGCATAGGCCTACTCCAATATAAAAAGCAGTAGCTTACATGAATTGAGCTTTCCATTGGAAACTTTTCATTATGTTAAATTATCAAGCAAAATTTATTATCTATACGACAATCTTTATCTCATTAAGGAATACTCAAATTTAAAAATCCATGTGCTGTTTTTAATCACGAGATGTAAGTCCTTCTCAGAAAACTTTAAAATTCAATAACAATTTCCAAGCCCCCAGGATGATTTGAATTTACGCTTAATTGAATAGCATTAAAGTAAGTGAAAATTAATATCTGAAAAACTAATGCATGAACTTGATGAAATTTGGCACTGTTACTTAAATGTACAGACACAACAAGCCCATCGCATTTGGAAGCAATTGATCAAGAACTTTAGAAGTTCAAAACTCAGTCCCAGTGTCCCTTAAGCAGAACTTTTTAAAAATATTTCGTAGGAATTTTCTTCTGAATCCCTCTGATACTTCGGAGTGTTTATTTTTAATGCTGTAGTTCTCTTTCACTCTGCTCTTTCTCAATATCTATGGAGCTAAATTTGGAATCGTTACGACATCAGAACTTCATCTAAGATACAGCAGAATATTTAACATATTAAACATGGAAGTAGCAAAGACATCATCGATAAGGATTATAAAAAAATAACGAATTTTATGGCCACTTTATATAGATTCTTAATTGAAATATTTTTTACACTGCCCATTATATAAATTTATCTTGCACTTAAGATTTGCATTTTTAATTACAGCGCTAAATAGTCGTTTAGGAACGACTAAGCCCTTGATTACTTATACTTACGTTCACACCGAATAATCTCGCTGATCTCAGTGTACGCAGCTGCTGGTGTATTAGGCGTAAATTTAGCTTCAACATAAGCAGTGGTCATATAAATAGATCTACCTAGAATATCCTGTGATGTCATAGGTGAAGACCTAGTGTCTTGTTGATTCACATTACGAGAGTTCCACCGTTTGTCCGTTCAAATACAGTAGGGTAAACATTGGTAATTTCGTGGCAGTGGTTATTTCGTGATAGTTTTTCTTTGCTCTTTTGTGAACTAACCAATGGTGTTACGAGATCCAAATTTCCGCCAAGGGATTGCATATGTTGTCCAGTTTCCAGAAACATATAGCTAAGCTTTGCGTGACTATTGTAGTTGCTTCAGTGAGCTTTTATGTTTGGAGTGAGCACGTTTGCGTCGACTTTTCAGGCATACAAATTTTGTGGATGTTTGTAATTACATTACAGGCTTATTACTAAAGGTAAGCATATGATATTTGGTACAAAGATTTATTGTATCTTCATGAAATTTTAGGAAATGTTTTTGGGATTTTAGATACATCTGTAGTCGCCATATAGGCTTAGCTTTACTGATATAAATCTTAGCTGTTTGAGGCGAAATTTTGTTGAGCATTAAGTGTTACAATTTTTAAAATAGTATAAAATGTATTACAATAGGAATTTTACAAATCTGAAGACAAGATGTGATAACAAAAAAGAAAACGGAGACGCAATGGGTTCAGTGTAGCTTCTGTTTGATTTGTTATCATGCTAAGTGTCAATGATAAGTGCTAGATGACTTGCAAGAATTGTGACAAGATGGAACATGGCTCCACCATTTTGGACCGGAGACAGAGGCAGACAATGGAGTGGCATCATGCAAATTCGCCAAAGAAATAGAAATTCAAAAGTACACCTTCGGCAGGAAACGTTATGGCTACTGTGTTTTTCGATTCAGAAGGACTCTTGCTTGTGGACATGATGCCACACGGAACCACCATTAATTCTGACGGATATGTTGCAACTCTCAAGAAACTTCAAGTTCGACTGAGTCGTGTTCGACAACATCGGGAGAAGCAGGATGTTCTGCTATTGGACGACAACGCACAGCCATATGTCAGTCACAAGACCACAGACCAGATCAGAAAATTCGGATAGACAACACTGAAACATCCTCCTTACAGTCCTCAACTGGTACCGTGCGATTACCATCTCTTTGGTAAACTGAAGGATCCCTTCGCGGAACGAGGTTAGAAGATGACTCCCTTGTGCACGCTGCTAAAGAGTGGCTCAGACGTGTTGGTCCAGACTTTACCTTTCTGATCTATAGGCCCTCGTTCCTAGGTTACGTAAGGCAGTTGAAAGGGACGGGGATTATGTGAAAAAGTGACATTTTGTTCCTTAAGGATGCATCTACATTCTGTGAAAATAGCAAAGCTGTAGGATAAAAATATAATTTTTAAACAAACGTTATGCATTACTTTTGGAGTAAAGTCCGTAATAAAAGTGTTCACCCTTTCAGGGCAAAGAAGATCCCTTTTCAATTTCAATTTTTACTTTGATTTCATTCTTATTATGTGTTGATATGTATTTCTATGTTTTCTTGCTATGAATATTAGACGGAATTACTATGTTTGAAGTCTTGTAACAATAAATGAGAATTTCATTGGACTTTAATGAATTTTTCCACAATTCTTCTACCTCTCACGAAATTATCAATGAAATATCACGAAATTACCAAGTTTATCACGAAATAACCAACCTTTCAGCTTAAGTTGTAAAAGTGGTTTTTGGCACATATTCAAGAAAGTATCCAATCTTTTATGTCTCCAGATTTGTACAGCAAGTTATCGTCTTTTAGATGAAAAAATCGGAATAAGGATATATTTACACATTTGCATTTTAAATTAGTTTTCATGAAATTATCACGAAATTACCAATGTTTACCCTATTTTATAACATTTTCTATGGGTGTAAAACGGAAAAAGAAGAAAACCAAACTTCATTACCTTAGTTGAGAGTATGTCAAGTCTTTACCGTAACTTGCACATAGCTTCAAAGATTCTATTCATAAAAATTCTATGTAGAATGTTATATTTTCTGTGTTATTTTTAAGTTACACAACTGCTTGGCATGCTAAAGATAGGGTATATCTTTTTTGCATTCGCAAGGAAATTTGAGATATCATGTGATCTTCAACTTCGATTGAATAACGTTTTCTGTCACTTAGGTGCGAAAACTAAGTAACATGATGAATGGCTGACTGACAGCTTTAAGTGTGGTTATGCTCAGAAAATAACATGCGTTTATACAACAATCTCATTATGTGTGATCCTTATGAAAATCCATCCGAGTAACAGGCGACAAGTAGAAGAATTTTTATAAGAAATATTCTGATGTCGCCATATCATACTGAATAGCAAAAGAAGCTTAAAGGATTATTATTATTATTATTATTATTATTATTATTATTATTATTATTAATGCAAATAAGTAACTAGTATGTAAGGATTTATCATATATAGAGCAGAAAAAAAGGATATATCAACATGGGTTCGAAAATACTGTAGGCCTACTTGGTTGCCGCGTTACAGAGTTACACGTACATTAAAATATGTTTGTTTGCTGTATTAGTTTATTAATGGTGTAGTCTGTGTACATTTGCTTACAGGAACTGTTCAAAATGTCCTCCTTTTGCCTGAATAGGCTACAGGGCGCAGTTCGTCGGCCCATTGACATCCGGACATTCTCCCAAACGCCTGGCATAGTTCGTATTGTCTGACAGCGATTCGGAATTAGCTGACGATGAGCTTCTTCGTCACTGACAGTGGTTAACCCTTAAATTCACAACGTATCCTATAGGATACAACAGGTTAATAGGCTATATGCTATAATCTTAATAGAACAATAGAAAAAAAAATTGGTAGGAAACTTAAATTTAACCAAAATTTCACAATACTATAATATTACAAAACATATAAAATATGGACATTGCGATAGTTGGTTTCTTTACAGTCCGAGACGGTTTAATAAACTAGTGTGAGAAATGAAGTTTTACCAATTTAAGGGTTAAATACACAAGCGTCTTCAAGTGCTCCCACAGGTAGACATTCAGTGGGTTGAAATCTGGTGAGCGTGGGGGTTATAGAATTGGTCCATCTCTCCTTATCTATCTGCCAGGGTAACGTGAATCAAGGTTTCTACGTACACGAAGACTGAAATGTGTGGGAGTACCATCAACACGTGTCGTGCATTTAATTCCAGCAAATGACAGTTCTGCCGTGCACAATGGTTCTCCTAATCACCGTTAATAATGCGGCACCAAGCATTTCCAGACCCATGTTGATATAACCTTTTTTTCTTCTCTATATATGAGAAATTGAAGTTTTGTTCACCATTTGTATACACCCTTTATACAGTATAAGGAATTGGTTGCGTCTCGTACTAACTTCTCTATTATAATATATTATAAATTTCTCTTCCAATTTTACGGTATGTAACTTGTACCTCTACAGTACACTATACTTTAGAAAAACTAAAAATTTATATTAGGTGAAAATAAGGCTCAAGGACAACCTCCATGTTATGTCACCATTTTCTTAGGTAAAGTGACGGTTGTTTCTAACAAAAAGTTCGCTTGCACACTGTCACGTCATTTACCGACACCTTATAAATAATAATTAATCCCGAAAGCAAGGGGAACGAAGATATAAATGTTCATAACGTGAACATCAGAATTGAAGATTTCTCCGGGCACTCCGGTTCCCCTGTGACGTCTCAATAATTCTCCAATATTATAATTATCCATTACGAGTGTAGTGCACTGTAAATTCATCACCTATGGTGCACTCTGGATAGTCTCTGACGAATTGAATGCTCTCTGCTTGTCGGCACTAGCGACATCTATGAGCTACGCTCGCAGAGTAGTGGTGAATAATGGCAATTTAAGGATCCTGTCATTGCACACACACATACACAAAAAAGAACGTCAGACCTGAATACCTAAACCATGGTGTGTTGATTTATTTGTTGTTCTTTTCGTGTGTACGTTTCTTTGTTTGTTGTAGTAGGTTAGATTTTCTTTAGTAGTTTAAACAGGTACTATTGTTCGTAATTGCTCTTCATCGTTATAGCTGATGTGGTCAGTCATTTAGAGAGACACGTTATTATAGTTACACATAAGTAGACATTCAATGAGAGTAGAACGAATTCTCAAAACAGTTCCTAGCAGCAGACGGAAATAGATGGGCCATTTGCCTCGAATGAAGGAAAGAAATGTGTCTCTGGAGACCTCTCTCTCGCCCACGGAGAGAAAAAGAGGGCACGAGATGGAAAGGTCAATTTATTTTCTCTCCGTAAGAGTAGGTTTAACATGCTGATCACGAACGTTTGCCGTATTTGTTTCCAACTCATTTGATATGGTAAGGGATACGAATGAATACTGTAGATTCAATGAGTTATGTGATAATGTTAAAGTAAATATTTAATGCTAGATTGAGTATTACAAATAAGTGTGTAAAATTTTAAACTAACTTTTAGTAGTTGAATAGCTAAGGAGGAAAAACATTGCAAGTGACATTTTATTTCCTATTGAAATATTTTGATATAAACACGTTTCACGTTCTCTGTTGATACTGTAGTTAATTCTGTTGGCTCAAAATGATAGTACAACCTTCAATATATGCTGTAGAATCCAGGAAGTTGTAGGAAAACGTTACAACGCTAAGCATCAATTTCTTTTTCTGATCCTCTAAAATATTAATTTGGCGCTTGCAACGTTTTTACGCTTAACTATTCAATTATTAATCAAATATCGTCATTAATATTTACGTCAAGAGTTAACGCCCTCAATCTGTTCAGTTCTCGCTCTTGTGAAGATTTTGGGAAACTCTAGGCCAGTGGTTTCCAAATTTTGAGTGTCACGGACCCCTTGAAATTACTACTTTATGTTGGCGGACCACCAAAAACATTTTGCATAATTTTAGTCCATAAATATATTCTACTCATTACATTCTTTCATAATGTAGTGAATTAAATATCCTTAATGAATTGGTAGCGATACTAAATTTTAGTTTTACCTTTTGAATACAATTTCAACCTGAAAAAAACAGAAATACAAACATATCACGTTTTCCTGAGAAAAATGAAATTAGTTTCTTAGACTTGCCGTAAGATTGTTAGCCGGATGGTTGATATGCCTTATTTGCCGGCAGTCTTCACAAGTCCGGTTTACTTGAAGATACTCTTAAATCGCATGTTTAGCTCGAAATTAAATTTACATCTATGTCAATTCTTCATGTAGACCAGAAAAATTGTGTTTAAAATAATTGTAAACATTAAAGTAATTCGAGAAATAGAAAAGAGTAACAGATTAAAACTGGCGGACTGCTGTGCACATACTTTCTTTTAATGATCACATTCAAATTATAAAAAAAAATTGTTCTCTTCTAAAAATTTTAAGTTAATGCAAAATCAAGGGAACTAAATGAACTGCAAAATCACAAGGCTACCGGCTTCAAAGCTGGGCAATGAGTGTAATGCAATGAAAGCCTGAGATAAATATTCTGCTGTCCAACATAATTCACTGTGGCTTCTCCCTTTATTCGTTCATTCATTTTTAGTGCACTTCCAGAACAACATTTTAAGTGTAATCTCGGGGCTGGCTTCTGGAATCCCAGAGACATTCATAGAGGACATAATATTTGGACTGTTCACACAATAGTGTTGTAAATATTGGGTATATGAGCTAAGTGAACTTTCAGTAAGTCGTTAATTTTAGGAGGTTATTCTTTGAGATATTTCAAACAAAAAGTTTAGTGCAATTTTGCTCGTTTTTGCTTCCTTTTCGAGATAATTTTTTTGTGTGATACATTTTATTGCGTCTTTTGGAAAAGCAACTGATTTAATTAAAAATATGCTCAGTCAATTTAAGAGAGCAGTGTATTGTGATATTAAATGATTGAAAGAATTTTAGTTTTTCCCTTTCAATGTGCAGAAATTTGATACGAACAAATGTAACTTCTCTTCTGCACAGGAATTTTAAAATGTTACATTTGTTCGGAAATAATTTCTACACATTTAAAGGACAGAACTAAAATTCTTTCAATCATTTATTATCATAATACACTACTCTTTTAAACTGACTGAGCATATCGAGAATTACATCAATAGCTTTCCCAAAACACGCTGAGAAATGTTTCATATAAACTTTTCTTTTCTCGAAAAGGAAGCAAAAACGAGCAAAATTGCATGAAACGTTTTTTGGTTGAAATATCTCAAAGAATAACCCCTTAAAATTAATGACATTACTTACTGTTCACTCTGTAGGCCCTATACGTGAATACCAAATGAAACACACTACAGTGTTAAAGGAAGTACAAATTGTAATTTATTACTTTAATGCAAGTATGGATGTTCAACGCAATCATTGGAATTCCCTTAAATCCCCTGCCACTTTATTTCTGTTCCAAGTGAATGTGCATTCATGTGTCCATGCCATTTTGTAACCATGTGTGAATTGAAATCCGGTTTGAACCAATAATTTCCATTCAATTCATATGCATGACTAACCCATACAATTTAATTTCTACATTCGGTCATTCATCCATCTAGCCACGTCATCTTTCACTCGATCAATGTCTCACTCAATTTATTCGTACTGTATTACTCTCACTGAATTCTGTAACACACAAATTCAGTTACTCAGATCTTCAAAATATTTTAATTGTATTACGTGTATTACATTAGCCTATAGCAGTGATCGTCATAACTCGCTGAAATGAGTAACGGGTAAGGAGTATATCGCAATATGACCGTCGTACAGAAGGGAGATAGAAAGCATACCCGCCAGCAACCATGGATACACGCTAGTGCCTCTCTCATCCACGGGTAAAAAACGCTAGATCGAGAGTGCACTGTAGTGATGACCGCTGGTTTATAGTATTACACTTTAAAAATATATTTATTTAATGTCTTTAAAATTAATGATTGAGAAGGAAAAAGTGAGATAGTAAGAGTGAAATGGGTCTATAACTACAATTTGGCCTTCAAGAGCTAATATTATTCTTAATGTCTTATCACTATTTGACTCGTTTTCTTTTGACGTCTGTATTTGACGTTATAAAGTAGAAAAATAGCTTCATTAGACTTCCTGTCGCTATGAAAATGCTTACGCCATATGCGGTAAACTCAGTATTATGAATGAGTCCATTCCTATTACACAAGGGGATTCCGCTTATATACATAACCTACTTGGAAGAGTTTAGTATAATTCATGCGTGGGTTGAAATAAACAGGATGATCCGTTTGGGAAGACTTAAAATAAAAACGTGATAAAATGTGAACTGTTGCTATTTATTGTTAAATAATTTGTTCATGCATTCTAGAAGAATGGGAGTTTTGTCCAAATTAGACCTCAACGTACCCACCATTGCGAACACGACACATTTCATATCTTGAGGCTAATTCCTCCCGTGCGTGGTCTGACATCTCAGGGGTAACTTTCTCAAAAGCTGAGAAAATCTTTAATCTTGGCTCATGAATATCCCTGGGTCGCTGTGCATACACATCATTTTTCACGAAACTCCAGAGAAAGAAATCGGGTGGTGTCAGGTCTGGGGAATTTGGAGGCCACATAATTGACTCTCCTCGACCACACCACTTGTTACCAAATGTGTCATCCAGATAATCACGGACGTCTGTTGCCAAATGAGGTGGTGCATCATCCTGTTGGAACACGATACCCATGTTGCGTTGCTGTTGCAGTTGTGGTTCTAAAAAGTTTTTCAACATGTCCAGGTATGGTCCTGATTGAACTGTTTCCTTTGCGAAGATAAATGGCCCATACAGATTATAACGACTTACCGTGCACCAAACATTAACTTTAAGACTAGTCTGTTCTACTTCATGTGAGAAATGTGGATTTTCACGTCCACATATGACTGCATTGTGACTCGCCCACTGACATGGAAGGTTACTTCATCAGAAAGTACCCATGTATTCAAGAAGCATTTTATTTATTCGGTTGTTGCTGAGTAATTTCTTTTGTTTCTTAGGCTGTAACAATAATGATACAAAACTCCCGTGCTTCAGTATCACATTGGAACCGAAATGAATTCTACAGGACCCCCATTATAAATTTTATAGTCATTTTAATTTACGTCTTCCCAAACCGATCCGACTGTATTTTAAGGAATAATGTTACTTAGTATTCTATTGTGCTTTGACGTGCACAATATATGCATAACTATTTGACATTAGTTTCAAATTTTATTTTCACGTGCGCTTTCATGTGTTTTGTATGACAGATTTTGTTGTTAATTTTAGTGAAGTACTGTTAGCGATGGATGGATGGATGGATGGATGGATGGATGGATGGATGGATGGATGGATGGATGGATGGACGGACGGATGGACGGACGGATGGACGGACTGATTGGTTGATTGATTGATTGATTGATTGACTTGACTTGACTGACGGGTGGTTGAGTGGACGAGTGAGTAGGTAAATCAATAAGTAAAGAAATAACTGGTCCTATAATTTGGTTACCTAACTCCACCATCATACACATAATTTTAGAATCTGCCACGACAATTTTCTCTAAATCTCTTCTGTTTGCCATAACAACATCATTGCAACACTTCACCAAAACTGAATAACGTTCATATTTGAGACGATGTGACATTGACTGACTGATCTGACCTCCAGTAAATTAGTGAATTATTGAACTACCCACCAGACTAAATGATTAACTGTCAGACTAAATTATTGAATGACTAAGGTGACTAAGTACTGGCTTGACTGATTGACCTAGCCGAATGACAGTCATAACTAAATTTCTGGCCTGACCAGCTGACTTACTGCCTATTTAGTCTGATTGATTGAGTGAATGATTCAGAGATCGGTGTGATTTGACTACACTGATGTCAAGCCTAATAGAGTTATTGGCAAGAACTGTACTAACCTATGATTACATTTTAGAGATGATGTATTTAAGCACACCATGAATTTCATTTATTTATGAAAGTGACAATATGTGAAAATTTCTCTTCTTTATACTGATAATAGAATTGATTTCCTTACTTTAGGGATAGTGCGGTAGCAGGTGAGAACTCTCTTTGAGGCAGTCTCATCAAGGGTGTAGCGTCCCTTCCTTTGCGAGCTTCAGGTCACACTGACCCGGTGTGTAGTACCTGATCGAAGGGTTCCTTGCACAGGATGACGTGTGAAGACCTCAACGAACACGAGAAAATGTGCGGAAGAGGCACCCATTCTCCTGGGGACAAATTTGGAGATCCATCTCCGGGGTAACAAGGAGAAAGTCCTTAACGATCTGTAAGAGAGCGGATGAGGCAGCCCTTCAATTGGGGTTAGTACAATTGAAGGCTATGATGACTAGCCTTAAGATGGCAATCCCATCACTCGTCTTACTCTGCGGAACGCCAGTAACGTACCCAGAGGACATTTCATTACTAAAAGTCTCATAGATGGAAACAGGATTGATCAAACGTTGACGACCACAGCAAGAAACAGGAATAAAGATTTAGGTAGAAACGAAATAATTAAAATAGGAGTTTGGAATCCCAGAGGTATCACAAATAAAGAAACTGAGCTAGAAGACGAACTAAAAAAAATGAATGTAGATGTTGCCGTAATTCCAGAAACCAAAAAGAAATTAAAGGGATCAACTGAATTAGGAATTAGGAAAATGATATATGAGGGTGTACCGCGAGATAAAAGAGCAGCGGCTGGAATAGCAATCTTAATAAGAAGAAATTGGAAAAATAGAATACAAAGTTATGAATATATTAATGAAAGAATAATAAAAATACGACTAAGAACAGCAAGAAATTACATCACAATAGTAGGCGTTTATAATCCAGGAGAAGGTAAATTGGAGGAGTGTATAGAAATTTATGAAAATCTACAGAACCAAATCAATAAAGTCAATCCCAACGACTATTTAATAGTAGCTGGAGATTTAAATGCCAGAGTAGGCAATAAACCTATAAAACATGTAATGGGTAAACACGGAGAAATAACGCAGAACAAAAATGGAAAACTTCTAATAGATTTCTGTAATTTTAATAACTTGAGCATAACAAATACATTCTTTCCTCACCGAGACATACATAAATATACCTGGTGTGCAAGAGGTCAAAGAAGCATAATAGATTACACTATAGCTAACGAGAAGTGCTCTAATCTAATACTTGATATAAGGGTATATAGAGGCTGTGATATTGGTTCAGATCACTATCTTCTAATTACCAAGATAGCAATCCCAGCTAAATGGAAAAGAAATAATACAAGAAAGGTGACAGGTATAACTAATATTGAAACCCTTAAGGTACACCTACTACAAGATGATTCTATTAGAGATCTATATCAGCAACGATTAAATTTATATTTAAAACAGAAACCTATTAGTAGAAATATTAATGAAGAATGGGAAGAATTAAAAGGTACAATATTGCAGGCTGCCTCGGAGTCACTTGGTACAAGAAATAAAAATTACAATAAAAAAGATTAAAAGTCTGGAATGACGATATAGCAAAACTTGTCAAAGAAAAGAAAGATGCATATCTAAAATACTTGAATCTGAAAACGGATGAAAATTTAATTGAATATAAGAAGCTAAGCGCCATTGTACGCCGAGAAGTACGTAAAATAAAAAGAACCTCGTGGGAAAAATATATCTGCGACATTGAACACGATGTACATGGTCGACAAGACAAAGCTTATAAGATTTTAAAACACCTAAATAACCAGACTAGAGACAACTTTAAACTAAACTTATTACCACAAGAAGAATGGACATCCTATTTTAAAGATCTCTGGACAGAAGAAACAGATGAAGAAACAGTTTCGACATTAATAGATGAAAATGTAGATCCAATTTCCTTTGAAGAATTAGAAACCACTATTAATAATAGTAAGAATAAGAAAACTCCGGGTGTTGATAATATTAATAATTAATTAATTAAATATGCATCAATTCAATTAAAATATCGTCTTTTAGATTTGTTAAACATGTGTTGGAAATCTGGTCATATCCCAGAAGAATGGAGAATGGCAAAAATTTATCCAGTTTATAAAAGAGGAGACCGTCAAAACTGTGAAAATTACAGGGGTATAAGTGTTTTGGGGATTTGTTATAAAATTTATGCATCGATACTAAAATCTCGTTTTAATGTAATAATGGAAAATATTATCCTAGAACCCTAAAATGGATTTAGGAAAGGCAGATCCTGTTCCGATTGTATTTTTACTATTAACCAGATATTTGAGAAACATAGAGAATATAATATACCAACTTTTATACTGTTTGTAGACCTTGAAAAGGCCTTTGATAAAGTTAATAGAAATAAATTATGGAATATCATGAAACAGAAAAGAGTACCTCAACATTTAATAACTGTAATAAGAAGTTTGTATGTAGAAAACAAGATATTGGTTGAAACTGGAACGAGACATAAAAATGATATAACGGCAACCATAAATAGAGGTGTAAGACAGGGATGTCCACTTTCGCCATCTCTCTTTAATGTTTATATTGACGATGCCATATTTCATTGGCAGACAAATTTAGATTCACATTTTAAAATAAAAGAACAAATATTAGATACGTTACTTTTTGCTGACGACCAGGTTCTCATTTCTAGCTCAGAAAATGATTTACAGAAGGCCACATTTCAACTAAGTAATATTCTTAAAAATTATAATCTTAATATATCTACAAAGAAAACTAAAGTTTTAGCTTTTAAAGGACCAGATACCTTACGAGCAAAAATTATTTTGGATGGGAAACCTATTGAGCAAGTAAATAATTTTAACTATCTAGGCTGTAATATCTCCTATTTTAAGAAGGAAGATCTTTTTAATAAACTTAGTAAATTTAATTTTATATGTGGCACAATAAAGAGATCCCTGAAATACACTAGAAGAGAAACCAAACTAAAATTCTATAAGGTTATGGCTGTGCCTATATTGCTGTATGGTAGTGAATTTTGGACTTTAACCAAGAAAGAAGAAAAAACTATAGAAGCAGCTGAAATGAGGTTTTTACGTAGTGTAGCCGGTTGCACACTTTTGGATAAAAGAAAAAGTGAAGATATCAGGAATGAATTAAATATTTTTAAACTGATGGATAAAATAGAGCAATATAGGAACAATTGGAAGGAGCATGTTCAGAGTATGAAACCAGGTCGAATATCAAAAATCATTTTAGATTATAATCCAGAGGGTAGAAGAAGTGTTGGTAGGCCAAAGAAGAGATGAATACAACTTTTTAATTGAAATCTATGAGACCGGAACGAGCCTAAATGGCTTAAGCCGTGAAATGTTGATGATGATGATGACTTTAGGGATAGTTGAGTGGTATGCAACATGGTAGCATTCCTACAAAACTTGTCCCAATATATTGTTTCTTCAGCAAGAATTCCATTTCACGTCGCTGGAATTCACATCCCAAATCCCAAGCGCTGTAAACCGACGTTATTATTATACAATGTATAAATTACAAGCAATAAAAGTTATTACTTTGTCACAATATCTTCATATTTTTTTTTTTTTCACATATTCCTCAACGAATGTTGAAATTATGTAAAGAAACAAAGTGTTTCTGTTGAGGATTCTTTTATAATTGTTGTCCTGATTATGTAATACTTAGACGTTACATCATTGCAGTGAAATTTCTCTATAGTATGTCGCTCAGCGGCCCGGAAAACATGTTATAAGTACAAAATATGGGCTTAGCTTCAATTACCCGCAGTCACGACGTGCAATTTCACGCCGGTCGACCGCGTACAGACAAATTCCTTCTTGGAAGAAATGAAACACTCTCTGAATCAGATCCCTCCACCGCACTGTGCAAATTTCGTTGCAATCTACCGTAACGAAGACTATTGAGCTTCGGGTGTAATATCGGAAGCTACTCATTGCGATACACATAGTACACATAGAGTTCTATGAATTACAGCGAACAACATAAACTTGTACGTATTACTTTCCTTCTGTCTACATGTTTATACGTATGTATGTATGTATGTATGTATGTATGTATGTATGTATGTATGTATGTATGTATGTATGTATGTATGTATGTATGTATGTATGTATGTATGTATGTATGTATGTATGTATGTACGCATGTATGTAGTCCAC